>NW_028261013.1:0-34937 GCF_056163025.1 Triticum urartu | reverse complement strand
TTAGGAAGTTCAGCTCGTTGCTTTTTATTTTACCAGAATTGGAGCCAGGCTCTATCCATTTATTCATTAGACCCAGAAAATCGTAATTTTGGATTCCATTCAAAAAAGATTGATTTTATTACGACATGCTATTTTTTCCATTCATTACCTTTGAGGATCAGTCGTGGTCTTCTAGACTCTACCAAGAGTCTGGACGAATTTGTTGTTTCATCCAAATGTGTAAAAGATCATAGTCGCACTTAAAAGCCGAGTACTCTACCATTGAGTTAGCAACCCAGATAAAAAAAGGATCTTAGATACGATCGAAATCCAAAAATCAATGGAATTACACCGCGCGCTTCTGTCAAAACATTGAACTAGCAAGACATCAAAAGATTTTTTTTATCGACCATGAAAAACACTCAAATGCCAAAACGAACAGGTCCGGTGAAATTCCACTAAAGTAAAGTTAAAAAAAGAGCGACCCTAATCACGATGGCCAAATTCTCCTTATTTTTAGCGATTTTTATTAACAAAAAATATATATTATAAAAAAATATATATTATATTGTATGAGAATACATGCAAGAGGAACACCCTTATCATTTGAGCGAAGTGTAGGCGGAAAAATTGAATATGGAGTGAGGATAAAGAGACCCATCTATCTACAAATTCTATTTGTTCAATAGACCTTTGTCAATGGAAATACAATGGTAAGAAAACAAATTAGATAGAAAAAGTAAATAAAATAGGGGCTTATGTTGGATTGGCACGATATAATATAAATCCAAATAGGATTAAAAAAGAGGTAAATTGTGTCTAAATAATTAGACAACTAGGAATACTAATAATCTTCTCCTATCCTATTTTTTGATTCATTTAGTTCTTCAATTAACTCAAAGTTCTTTCTTTTTCTTTAAAGAATTCTGCCTTCCTTAAAATATCATAAACAGTTCTTGTTGGTTGAGCACCCTTTTCAAGGAAATAGAGAATAGCTGGAACATTTAAACAAGTTTGATTCTTTATCGGATCATAAAAACCTACTTTTTGAAGATCTCTTCCTTCTCTTCGAGATCGAACATCAATTGCAACGATTCGATAGACAGCTTATTGGGATAGATGTAGATAAACAACGCCCCCCCCCTAGAAACGTATATGAGGTTTTCTCCTCATACGGCTCGAGAAAATGATTCGAATTTCTGTCGATAATAATAGAAATTAGACTATGACGTGCATTAATTTCCTTACAGAAAAAACAAATTTCATTTATACTCATGACTCAAGTGGGCTAATTTTGCCTGACAAACTTCGAAGGCAAAATCCTTCCAAAATTTTTGAGTCGTCTTTAAACTCTTTTCTTTGTCTCATTTCGAACGAATTGACTTTTATTCCTTATTCTAATCCAACTCTGTTGTTGAGACAATTGAAAATTGTGTTTACTTGTTCTGGAATCCTTTATCTTTGATTTGTGAAATCCTTGGGTTTAGACATTACTTCGGGAATTCCTATTTTTTTCTTTCAAAAGAGTAGCAACATACCCTTTTTTCTTATTTCCTTCGATAAAGCATTTATCTCTTCTATAGAAATCTAATAAGAGGGATTGATTCTGATATACTTTTATTGGACTTTCTTCTTATTTTAACCTTTCGATTTATTTCTATATTAAGGATAGACTGACAAAGTTGGCCTAATTTATTAGTTTTCACTAACCCTAGATTCTTTCCCTTGATAAAAAAAATTCTGTCCTCTCGAGCTCCATCGTGTACTATGTTACTTAAACCCAGCGCAAATTTGGTTCGGAACGAATAGAACAGGCTATGTCGAGCCAAGAGCATTTTCATTACTATGGAAAATGATGGATAGCAAAATCCACAATCGATCATGTCCTTCAAGTCGCACGTTGCTTTCTACCACATCGTTTTAAACGAAGTTTTACCATAACAAACATTCCTCTTTTCATTGCAAAGTGGTATAGAGAATTGATCCAATATGGATGGAATCATGAATAGTCATTGGTTTAGTTTTTTTATACTAATTAAAACTTGCTATCTATGGAGCAATATGGATAAAAGAAAGTAAGTATTTATCCGGGAAGCCTCCGCCAAGATCCAATTTATTTAAACCCATATTAAAATTCTATCATATGAATGAAACATAGTTTGAAAAAGACGACTAAACAAGTTTGCTTAAAACTTATTTATTCTTAAATTTCCACCCTCAACGGATGGCTCGAGATGATCAATCTTGAAGTGAGAAAAGAAGGATTGACTCTTCCTCAATAAATAAACTATCAACCTCCAAAAAAGTTTAATTAATTTAATTACTAGAATTAGAATTCTAGTAGTAATATATTTTTTCAGTACCAAAAACAATTAACTATAATAACTAAATAAACTATTCCAATGAAAAGATTGAAAGTTTTTGGTAGTTATAGAATTCTCGTACTTCTTCAACTCGAATACCAAAAGGAAGAAAAAAATATGACTAAGTGATTTTATAGTAGAGGCATATCCTGAATGTGCTTGATAGATCCCATTTTTTCATGAAAATAAAGATAGTCAATTTGACTGGACTTAAGACTTTATTATGTTTTCTGAGAAAGAATAAGATATCATTATTCTCTTTAATAAACTTTTGTCTCGTACGGAATACTATATGATTTCACCGTTTGTTTCATCAGAAACAATCTGGGACGGAAGGATTCGAACCTCCGAGTAACGGGACCAAAACCCGCTGCCTTACCACTTGGCCACGCCCCATTTCGGGTTTTATGCGACACTAATAAACACTAGTATGTTTATTTGTTATTCGTCAATACCATTTCAATTACATAAAAAAGGAGGGATATTCTCTTGCTAGTATTCTACACATGCGGATAATATAGAATCAAAAAAATGCATTGATCATTACATGGAATTCTATTAAGATATTATATGAAAGTCGAATTTATTCCACTCTCATTTGAGAGTGCGAATACAAGGAGGTATTTTGTGTTTGGGAAAGTCCGAAGAAAAAAGATTTTGAATCTGCCTTTTCCTTCTTTCCCTTAAAAAAATAACTCAAGAAAAATCCAATTATTTACTCTACAAGAATGAAATGCTTGTTATGCCTAATATACTTAGTTTAACCTGTATCTGTTTTAATTCTGTTCTTTATCCTACTAGTTTTTTCTTTGCCAAATTACCCGAAGCTTATGCTATTTTCAATCCAATCGTGGATATTATGCCTGTTATACCTCTATTCTTTTTTCTATTAGCCTTTGTTTGGCAAGCTGCTGTAAGTTTTCGATGAAATCTTTAGTACTCTGTATGCCAAATTGAATGATGTGTTCATTCCAAAAAAATTTTAAAATGGGTAAAAGCCGAGAAGTTTTATATTTTTATATTATGAACCTTCGATTCTAAAATTTAAATTCTTCTACATTGAATGGGTAGCTACAGCAATAAATTTGGATCAGCCTTTCTACTCCCCTGCACCTAGGTTGAGCAGGTACCTAAAGGTACCTACACAATACCTAACCACCTAACCCTATTTTTGCTATTGATAAGAGTGCTTATTATAAAAGAATTCTTGCAATTTTTTTCAAGAATTCTTTTTTGCATTTTTAGGTATAAAAAAAAACCATCCTAGTGGATCCGTGTGGTAAGGAAAAACTGGTAATCTATTCCTTAAAAAAAAATCTTGGAGATTATGTAATGCTTACTCTCAAACTTTTTGTTTATACAGTAGTGATATTCTTTGTTTCACTCTTTATCTTTGGATTCTTATCTAATGACCCAGGACGGAATCCTGGACGCGAGGAGTAAAAATTCAGTTTTTTTTTTTCTTATTGGATTTGTTTCGTACATTTATCTATGAGAAAATCCGGGGGTCAGAATTCTTTCCAATTCGAAAGTCCCAAATGATCCAAGGGAGCGGAAAGAGAGGGATTCGAACCCTCGGTACAAAAAAATTGTACAACGGATTAGCAATCCGCCGCTTTAGTCCACTCAGCCATCTCTCCACGTTCCAAAGCGAAAGGTTTCCGTGATATGATATAGGCAAGAAATAAGAAATAACGGTTGCAAAAAACCCCTTTTTTTTCTTTCAAAAGTCTATAAAAATTATATTGCCAATTCCATTTTAATTATATTCTTTTTTCTTAATGTTAATAAAAAAAGAAGAAAATTCTTGTTTTTTCTTTCTAAAAATCGATATTGGCCGAGAGACAATCAAATAGATTTTCTCTTTAGCGGGCATTTCCATATAGGACTTGTTATAATTATAATAAAACAAGCAGGTTATATAAAAAAAACGCTTTTTTTGTCGATTATTTATCAAGAAAGCAAAAAGGGTTCTTATCAAATCCACCATAAAATTGGAAAGAAGCATAAAGTAAGTAGACCTGACTCCTTTAATGATGCCTCTATCCGCTATTCTGATATATAAATTCGATGTAGATGAAATTGTATAAGCGAATTTTTTTTATTTCCTTAGACTTAGACCGCGCAAGACAAGAATTTTTCGCTATTTACGATTTCATATTCTTGTTACTAGATGTTCTATAGGAATAAGAAGAAATCGCAACTCCTTTGCGCTACACATAAAATTGGATTTCGAAGGTCCATTTTTTTTTTTCAGAATCCTCTATTATTTTAGTTCTTCCACCCATGCAATAGAGAGGGAATGGGAAAAGAAGGGTTACTTTTATTTGCATTTTTCCCTTAAAAGATAGACTTTGAAATAGGAGTCTTGGAATAATGCTGAATTCAAAGGTTTATTTCTTTCTATAGTATAAGAAAAACAATTTATTTCTATTTCTATAGTATAAGAAAAACAAATAAATAGTATAAGAAAAACAAATCGAATCAAATTCATGGATTTACCACGACCTCGGTTGTGACTGTGACTCCATAGATAAAAATGGGAAATTTCTCTCTTCGAGACCATTGAAAAAGGGCATTGAACGAGAAAGAAATCGTCCACAGATAATAAAACTATCATATGCCTTGGAAAGTGATATGAGGTGCTCGGAAATGGTTGAAGTAATTGAATAGGAGGATCACTATGACTATAGCCCTTGGTAGAATTCCTAAAGAAGAAAATGATCTATTTGATACTATGGATGACTGGTTACGAAGGGACCGTTTCGTTTTTGTAGGATGGTCTGGCCTATTGCTCTTTCCTTGTGCTTATTTCGCTTTAGGGGGTTGGTTTACAGGGACAACTTTTGTAACTTCTTGGTATACCCATGGATTGGCTAGTTCCTATTTGGAAGGTTGTAATTTCTTAACCGCAGCAGTTTCTACCCCTGCCAATAGTTTAGCACACTCTTTGTTGCTACTATGGGGGCCCGAAGCACAAGGAGATTTTACTCGTTGGTGTCAATTAGGCGGTCTATGGACTTTTGTAGCTCTCCACGGGGCTTTTGCACTAATAGGTTTCATGTTACGCCAATTTGAACTTGCTCGGTCTGTTCAATTGCGGCCTTATAATGCAATCTCATTCTCTGGTCCAATTGCTGTTTTTGTTTCTGTATTCCTTATTTATCCACTGGGGCAATCTGGTTGGTTCTTTGCGCCGAGTTTTGGCGTAGCAGCGATATTTCGATTCATCCTTTTCTTCCAAGGATTTCATAATTGGACGTTGAACCCATTTCATATGATGGGAGTTGCCGGAGTATTAGGTGCGGCTCTGCTATGCGCTATTCATGGAGCGACCGTAGAAAACACTCTATTTGAGGACGGTGATGGTGCAAATACCTTCCGTGCTTTTAACCCAACTCAAGCTGAAGAAACTTATTCAATGGTCACTGCTAACCGCTTTTGGTCCCAAATCTTTGGTGTTGCTTTTTCCAATAAACGTTGGTTACATTTCTTTATGCTATTTGTACCCGTCACCGGTTTATGGATGAGTGCTATTGGCGTAGTTGGCTTGGCTCTGAACTTACGTGCCTATGACTTTGTTTCCCAGGAAATCCGTGCAGCGGAAGATCCTGAATTTGAGACTTTCTACACCAAAAATATTCTTTTAAACGAGGGTATTCGTGCGTGGATGGCAGCTCAGGATCAGCCTCATGAAAATCTTATATTCCCTGAGGAGGTTCTACCACGTGGAAACGCTCTTTAATGGAACTTTCGTTTTAGCTGGTCGTGACCAAGAAACCACCGGCTTTGCTTGGTGGGCTGGGAATGCCAGACTTATCAATTTGTCCGGTAAACTGCTTGGAGCTCATGTAGCTCATGCCGGATTAATCGTATTCTGGGCCGGAGCAATGAACCTATTTGAAGTGGCCCATTTCGTACCAGAAAAGCCCATGTATGAACAAGGGTTGATTTTACTTCCACACTTAGCTACTCTAGGTTGGGGAGTAGGGCCAGGGGGGGAAGTTCTAGATACTTTTCCGTACTTTGTATCTGGCGTACTTCACCTAATTTCCTCCGCAGTCTTAGGCTTCGGTGGCATTTATCACGCGCTTCTGGGACCCGAGACTCTTGAGGAATCTTTTCCATTCTTTGGTTATGTCTGGAAAGATAGAAATAAAATGACTACAATTTTGGGTATTCACTTAATTTTGTTAGGTCTAGGTGCTTTTCTTCTAGTACTCAAGGCTCTTTATTTTGGCGGTGTATATGATACCTGGGCCCCTGGGGGGGGAGATGTAAGAAAAATTACCAATTTGACCCTTAGTCCCAGTGTTATATTTGGTTATTTACTAAAATCTCCTTTTGGTGGAGAAGGGTGGATTGTTAGTGTAGATGATTTAGAAGATATAATTGGTGGGCATGTATGGTTGGGTTTTATTTGTGTATTTGGCGGAATTTGGCATATTTTAACCAAACCCTTCGCATGGGCTCGCCGTGCATTTGTATGGTCTGGAGAAGCTTACTTGTCTTATAGTTTAGCTGCTTTATCTGTCTTTGGTTTTATCGCTTGTTGTTTTGTATGGTTCAATAATACAGCTTATCCGAGTGAGTTTTATGGACCCACCGGGCCAGAAGCTTCTCAAGCTCAAGCATTTACTTTTCTAGTTAGAGACCAGCGTCTTGGAGCTAATGTGGGATCCGCTCAAGGACCCACAGGTTTAGGTAAATATCTAATGCGTTCCCCAACTGGGGAGGTTATCTTTGGAGGGGAAACTATGCGTTTTTGGGACCTTCGTGCTCCATGGTTAGAACCTCTAAGGGGCCCCAACGGTTTGGACTTGAGTAGGTTGAAAAAAGACATACAACCTTGGCAAGAACGACGCTCAGCAGAATATATGACCCACGCTCCTTTAGGCTCTTTAAATTCCGTGGGTGGCGTAGCTACCGAGATCAATGCAGTTAATTATGTCTCTCCTAGAAGTTGGTTATCAACTTCTCATTTTGTTCTAGGATTCTTCTTTTTTGTGGGCCATTTATGGCATGCAGGAAGAGCCCGAGCTGCTGCAGCAGGTTTTGAAAAGGGAATCGATCGTGATTTGGAACCTGTTCTTTACATGAACCCTCTTAACTAAGATTTTCTTATTTATACCTGTTCTACTTTTTTTCTGTTCTGGCTCGGTTATTCCATCTAGCCGAGCCATTCATTCCTTTTTATGAAAGAAAGATAAGGGACAGAAAAAAAAAATAAATAAAAATGAAAGAAACAAACGTATTCAATAAGCAAAAGGAGAGAGAGGGATTCGAACCCTCGATAGTTCCTAGAACTATACCGGTTTTCAAGACCGGAGCTATCAACCACTCAGCCATCTCTCCACAGCCTAATCCTTATTTTACTCCTACAAATAGAACATAGCCATATAAAAAATAAAAAGATTTATTAGCCTCTAGAAAGATATCAGATACAAGTTCCTTTTCGATATATCTCTGTATACTGTATACACGGATACAGGATCCGCTATACCCGCTTGTGAAATAAAGAGTAAATAATCTCTTCTCACCCCCATATCCAAATAAAAAAGCGGTTTAAGTAATAAATTTGAATTAAAGAGAAGAATCAATGGATTCATGATTAAACCCCTCCTACTTCTTGTATTTTTTTACAATTTTGGTTTAAGTGAGGGATCAAATATGTAGTCAACTTTATTTGATGGTAGCTTGGAGGATTAGAAATATGACTATTGCTTTCCAATTAGCTGTTTTTGCATTAATTGCGACTTCCTCAGTCTTAGTAATTAGTGTACCCCTTGTATTTGCTTCTCCTGATGGTTGGTCAAATAATAAAAATGTTGTATTTTCCGGTACATCATTATGGATTGGACTAGTCTTTCTCGTAGCTATTCTGAATTCTCTCATTTCTTAAATGAAATTTGGTTAATATTTATTAACCCCATAAAAAAGAAATAATAAAGGCCATTTCTTCTAAAAAATTAGAATAGTGAGACGTATTAAAACGCAATTTGCGTTCCGAATTGCTAGCTCTTCTCTTTCAGTATTATGAAATTCCATTCCCATTAGAATATTCATTGACAGATAATAAAAAAAGGAAAACTCTAATATAATAGAAAATGAAATGAAACGGTCGACCCAGACATAGAAGGTCGACCCAGGCGGATATACGCTATAAAATATATACCGTAGCGAGCGTAGTTCAATGGTAAAATATCTCCTTGCCAAGGAGAAGATACGGGTTCGATTCCCGCCGCTCGCCCGCTTAATTTATCAAAGTACTATGATAAAAAGTTTAGTCTAGTTAACTGTTTAACTACTTATATTAAATTAAGTATTAATTAGGTGTTAGTCTAGTGCCGTATCCCTTACTATCTTACCCTTCCTTTGCATCCCACTCAAAAAAAGAGGGCGCTCCAGAGGCAGAAATAGAACTCGCCAACAGAGCTCCAAAAATTGGGTATTAACTGAGACAAACAACGGGCAAACTTTTTTTAAAGGGAAGGGAGAGGTAGACTGTCCCTTTCGTTTCATTTTTATTTTCTGCAGGGTAGGGAGAGGCCTTGCGCCTTCTTTTTTTGAAGGCAAGTGACTTCGCAAACTGCTCAATTTTGCCCTCTAGGGCCGGGAACTAATGAATAAAAAAGGGTTGGATACGCCCCTCTACCATACATATCTAGAGAAATAGAATAGTCCTTTTATACAGACTGCTAAGTGCGGAGACGGGAATCGAACCCGTGACCTCAAGGTTATGAGCCTCGTGAGCTACCAAACTGCTCTACTCCGCTCTGGAGTACCAGAAACTGGTGGACAAAAAAGGCTTGAATACAAGCCTCTAACATGTCTAGACAAATAGAATACTCCTTTTATACAGAATGGAGCGGGTAGCGGGAATCGAACCCGCATCGTTAGCTTGGAAGGCTAGGGGTTATAGTCGACGTTGGTTGATTATTTTTAACGTCTCTAATTCAAAACCGAACATGAAATTTTGATTTCATTCGGCTCCTTTATGGATATTCTCACCACTTAACATCTATGTCAGCTTTTCTATTTGAATGGAACCAAAGCTCTCCGCTTTCTAGATGATCCTTATAGAGTAGGAGATAGAAATTCTATCTAAATTCATCTAATCTACTTACTTCGTTCCCTAATTTCATTCAAGAGATCCTGAGGAAAAGAATTGGGTTTCCACCGAGCTGAAACAATATGCGGATGGTTCTAGTAAACCAAAACTATCGTTTTTTAGCTATTTGGCTTCCTTATTCCTTATTTTAAGAAGATTTAGTTACGATTGGAAATCAACTTTTTTGTATCTTCATCCATAGATCCTTTACTCATATTTTCAAAATTGGAATACTTAATCCAATGCAAAATTATGCTTCGCGACTCTGTACTCATAATCCTATTTTTATTTTGGATGCAATTTAAATTAGTCTTTGGATACAAATCGCCAGAATGTATATTCTTCCTCAATATGCTATTGAGAGGAAAAGGATTTAATCCTTTATAAGAACTAAAGTTTTCATCGGAATATAAAAATAAAAAACTTAAGGATGCCTTAAGTATATCATTTCAAATTCAGTTATTAATAGAACGAATCACACTTTTACCACTAAACTATACCCGCTACATTGTAGATTATGGTATAAATGGTACCCTTTGTCAAGGATAGCCATTTGACAAGAAGGCTAATTCCCCCTTATTGAATCAGATGGAGAAGGTTCATGACACTGAGCCGTTGGTACTTCTACTTCGATCGCTCGCCTTTACTTTAGGATTTAGATAGCCCCTCTGGTCTGTAAAAAAAATCTTTTCTTACCATGCTAATAGCGCCTGAACCAAATGTATTTATTTTGATTAGGATCCTATTCTACGGTTACGACTACAATAATAATTATTTACTTTGCAAGGACGTAAGTGTGTCAGACTGCTAAATTGTTTTATTATTCCTACAATATAAACTAGGGGATATAGGGGGTAACACTGTCCCTATAAATTCCTTTTTTCCTTTTCTTTTTTGTCCAGAATTGAACAAAAAAGAAATTATGGAAGATGTTTTCTTCCCCCATTAAGTCCGAGCCATAGAGTAAGAGTGAGATGAGTTTTCCAAATTCATCATAGACTTTCCCTATGGCTTGATAGAAGTAAGCAGCAAAGAGTCGTAACTTAAAGAAAAAAACGGACAGGGCCGACAGATTTACCTGATGTAAAGAAGATCCTAAAAGTCTCTGATTAGTCGACTCTCTCCATTTAACACTTTCCTCTCTCTCCTTTTTTCCACTGACTCAATTCTAGTTTATTAGATTCTTGTTTAAAAGAATGCAAAAAGTTCAATAGAACTAAGAACACATAAAAAATAGCATAGAGGATCAAGGCCATTACCAAAAGTTCCTCCCAAGGATCCTATATCCTATTGGGTATCTGTTCCCCGCCTTTTCCCGCTAGGATCGGAAATCTTATATTTTCCATATCCATATACCGTTGAATCCTTGGGGTTCCAGAATCCGCCTATTTTACTAGTCTTCGGAAACGGAAAACCCTGAACCAAGAAGAGTTGGATATGTTATGTAGGGTATGTTTTTTTTTATTAATTTTATTTTGAGCTCTCAAGATATCGATATATACATATACAATCTCTACATAATGTCTCTCTCTCTATCTCTATATATTATATATATAATATGTACATTATGCAGTAGACCCATAATGGGAAATCCAAGTGGCTAATTTTTGAATTAAATAAAAAGCCCTTTTAACTCAGTGGTAGAGTAATGCCATGGTAAGGCATAAGTCATCGGTTCAAATCCGATAAAGGGCTTTTTAAATTAGTGGTAGAGTAATCTCGTGCTAAGACGTAAGTCGTTGGTTCGAATCTGATAGAGTACTTTTCTACTAAATTGATTCACTTTTTTTCTTTGTTTTTGAAACTTTCTCTATATTTTTAGAGAATTTTATGACTTAGTGCGGGATGGATGCATTTTTGGTATGAACACTAAATGAAGCACGGAGAATTAATCTATAACGATCAACTAAAAAAAATCCTAGATGAAAACATAACAGAAAAGTTGGAAAAACTCTTTGCTTTGGATCTATTTATACTTTTCGAGTATATTGACAATTCCAAAAAACTGCTCATACTATGATTATAGTATAATCACGAGCGGTTGTATATGGCCCTATCGTCTAGTGATGCCCCTATCGTCTAGTGGTTCAGGACATCTCTCTTTCAAGGAGGCAGCGGGGATTCGACTTCCCCTGGGGGTAGGGAGTATTATGAAAGGAGGTTAATCATAGATTAGCAAAAACCCTAGAATAAATTCTTCCTGGGTCGATGCCCGAGTGGTTAATGGGGACGGACTGTAAATTCGTTGACAATGTCTACGCTGGTTCAAATCCAGCTCGGCCCAAACCAAAAATCTAGGGCTTCGTGAGTATGAACTAAATCCTTTTGTTTTTCTTCCATAAAATAAAATGTCTGATCTATAGAAATAAAAGATAAAGAAAAAAGGGAAATTTTTTTTTCTAATCCATATCTCTCTCATTCCTTTCTTACAAACAAAAGAGTTTTTCTTATTGAAGGCTGGATTATTATCCATTTTTAGTGATAAAAAATCACGACATACTAGTTATGTCACTCTCACTATACCCACGTATAATATAATATGTGGGTATGTAGTATATGATTCGTCTATTTCTTAGAGTACGAAAGACGAATCGAATCTTCTTATGGTTCTATTTAAGAATGGGTATGCCATACACCCCGCGGGGATTGTAGTTCAATTGGTCAGAGCACCGCCCTGTCAAGGCGGAAGCTGCGGGTTCGAGCCCCGTCAGTCCCGAACTAGGGTTCAATGAATGGAGAAATTGATATTTCCTTTTTCCATGAAAAAAAGGGGCAGGGAGCAAGATCAAATACCCACAGGGCACCCTTACTTCACTTTTTTATTTTGCATCTCTCATTAAAGAGGGAGGGAGGGCATATAGGAATTTTTTTTTCACTACTCCCAATCGATAAAGAAAGACACACATACGATATGTGGATTAGTAGAATTTAGGATATTATATTACTCTATCTTTCTTTATGATGATACCATCCTCATCTTAATTTCCTATTCCACTCTTATGGAATAGAGTACCGGTATTTTACCGGAATCCATACATAAATCGTATTCCCTTTTTATTTCAGACCTCTTTTCCCCATCTCACTTCTACTGCTTATTTGGATGTCTATGTGACCCATAGAAAGTGAAAGTTGGTCATATAATACATACATAATTGTATGTATAACTATAAGAAAAAGGAAGGGAAATTGTATAAGATTAAGAAAGTATAAGATTAAGAAAGCTCGTGGGTTAGAGATATAGAAAAGAAAAAGTAGAAAAGGATTAAAAAAGAGGGAATTCCTAATCCAATCAAAAAACCCATTTTGGTCTTAGTGTGGATAGAGGATCTTCCTATGTTATACTATATAACTCTCATCCGTGAAATATAACTCTCATCCATGAATTGATTTGATAGATCCGATATTCATAATATTGAATTGATTCAGTATTATCAGAATGCAAGCCCTACCCTTGAATTTACAAGATACCCCTTTTTCCTCTCCATGGGATTACATCCCGAGTTATTGTGAAAATAAAAAATAAAGAGGTTATGGAAGTCAATATTCTCGCATTTATTGCTACTGCACTGTTCATTCTAGTTCCTACTTCTTTTTTACTTATTATTTATGTAAAAACAGTCAGCCAAAATAATTAATTGGAATTCCAATTAATCATTGAAGAAATTAAAAAGGGATTAAATAAAAAAAATCCAAGTCTTAAATGAAAGGATCTGGTTGGAATCTTAAAGTGTGGTAGAAAGAACTACATATAGTTTTTTCTACGACACTTTAGATTCTTTCTATTATATTATCTTTGAATCTACATAGAATAGATTAGTAGATTGAAATAGTTAAGTAGTCTAATTCAATTTCTTTTTTCATTGCATCCACTTAATTTCAATCAGGTCAAAATAAAAAAATCTAAGACAATTCTTGACCAAAGAATCCATGGAAGGAAAGAAAAATAATATGAAGAATAGACTATAGTAAAAAGTAAAAGGAAATGGAAAATGTGTGATATGCCGTGAATAGTTCCGTGGAAGAAAGTCTAATTTTCTTATGTATAGAACTTTTTTTAACCATTCGTCATTTCTAGTAGAAATTCTGAATTGGTATAATGGCTCTTTCTTACATTACAACTTACAATACAAGAGTTTCTTACAGGAGTGAAACAAAACTAAAGAAAAAGATTAAAGAATAACGTTTGACAAAATGATTAATGCAAAATGATCCATTAAAGAAAAGAATTGATACAACAATTTGATTACTTAATCAATTAGTAGTATCCCTAGAGTCCACTCCTTCCCCATACTACTAGTGAAAGAGAAAATGTAAAGACTACCATTAAAGCAGCCCAAGCGAGACTTACTATATCCATCTAAATTATGTCTCCTATTTCTATGAAGGGATTATTCTACTATTGATCAATAATCATAGTGGAATCAAGGGTACAGAGTCAAAAAGGGATTCCGCCCTAAGGCCATGGATCAATCAGTTCAAGGAATTTACTCCTAACAAATTCTTATAGGAATTCTGGTAGAATTAGAGAGCATTAAAAATACGAGATACTATAGCCCTTTTTTCCTTAAAAAAGAAAGAGTACGGGAATGATGTCCTGAATAGAAGAAGCGGGAATAGGAAGATTTTTTATTCCTTTTGTTACTCTTTTTTTTTTTTTTAAGCAAAGGACGCCCGAATATACCATAAAATTATCGATAGATAAATATTTATTGGATACCTACCTTACCTAATGTTTATTTTTGACCTAAACCCTGCAGCCTTGCTTTGTATCATTCTATGAAAGAATGAAGAGATTTTATCCATAATACAACTCCTAAATTGATTTTTGATCGACCTATTTAATCTGATTCTCGTTAGAATTAAGTAGTCCTTACTTTAGTGTATGTAGGTAACATAAGATGTACGATAAAAAAATGTATAATAATTAGTAAGTCTTGATATTCTTTCGTGGAGTCCCTTCTTGAATCTTAGATTGAAAAAAAAAAAGAATGCCCCTTAGGGACCTTTCTTTGGATACCAAGATTTCTGACATCTTATCCTCGTATTTTAAAATTATCAAATCGAATCTCAATTAAGAACCAATTCAAATTCATATAATAAAAGAATAAGGAAACACTACCTCACCCCTATTGATAACCATTTTGGCCACTACCGTCAAAACAAACCCTAACCCTAGTTTGAGGATAGAACTATGGTATGGTTTCTCTAAACCCAGTATCGGCAGGCCCAGTTACTCTCTTGCCCGAACTTATGCGAAGTAAAAATTTATCGAATTCGATCAGCACTATAAAAAAAACCTAAGTATTTTATTGATCAGGCGGCACCCAGATTTGAACTGGGGATAAAGGATTTGCAGTCCCCTGCCTTACCGCTTGGCCATGCCGCCAAAAAATCCGATCAAAAATCTAGAAAACAGCAAGTATTCATCCACGTTTTCTTACGAAAAGCCCCTTTTATTTTGAATATAATTCTACTTACTTTTTTCCAATCTTTTTCAAAAAATCTATTCCTGCTTTTTTTGATCCAGTTTCTATTATTCTCCTCGATAGATTCTATCTTAAAACATACATTGTTAACACAATAAAACTTCCCATTTCTTTCTATTGAGATGAAAAAGAAGAAAAAGTGGATTTCTATTCACAGGCTGCAAAATTCAGAATAAATTGGAACCGTTAACTAGAATTCTCTTTTTTTTATTGCAGTAGTGAACTACTCTTAAATCGGTATTATCTCCCCCCCCTTCAATGGCATAATAAAATATTATGGCTTTATGCTTAATCCGTGTATAGGTAAACTTTAGGTCCGAACAGCATTATTATCCAAAGATCCCCTTTATGTACATATCTCTATGGGGAATCATGCTTTAATTTTTCAAAGTATTAAATTAAATATCTTGAATAAAAAAAGGAAATTTGCTCTGATATAGAGTATAACCTGACTATCTTGGCGTACCCAAGTGAAATTACGATAAAAGAAAAGCATGGATATGGGGAGAGGTGGATAACTAGATTGGCATGTACTTAAAAAAGGGACTTACTTTATTTTAGAATTCCACAATGAAATACTGAATTTTCTAGCAATTATACTACTCCGATCCGAAATAAAAAAGAACCCTCAAATTATTTTGAGAAATTAAAGTAAGCACGCTATTCTAAATCGAAGTAAAGTCAAACTTTCTAGTATATTATATTACGGCTTTATTACATTCATAGAAAGGAGATAAAATGAGAAATCTTTGCCATCCAATCTGATTAGAATATCATAACATAAAGTATAAGTGGCAGAATTTTTTTTGTAGGAATGTTTTATCAATTCATTTTCATTTCATTTGTACCCCTGGCAAACTCGAACTTTCGTCCAAATGGTCTCTATTCATATGTATGAAATACATATATGAAATACGTATGTGGAGTTCCCTAGAATTTCATGTGATTCAGTAAACAGAATATAGATTCCATGATTGCTAGATCGATCCATAGGGATTGATGAAGAGTGAGCTGATAATGGAATTTTTCTTTGATAAACAGGAAACTTAAGATTAAGATGCTCCGGAATGGAAACGAGGGAATGTCCACAATACCCGGATTTAGTCAGATCCAATTCGAGGGATTTTGTAGGTTCATTAATCAAGCCTTGGCAGAAGAACTTGACAAGTTTCCAACAATTAAAGATCCAGATCACGAAATTGCATTTCAATTATTTGCGAAAGGATATCAACTGCTAGAACCCTCGATAAAAGAAAGAGATGCTGTGTATGAATCACTCACCTATTCTTCCGAATTATATGTATCTGCGAGATTAATTTTTGGTTTCGATGTGCAAAAGCAAACCATTTCTATCGGAAACATTCCTATAATGAATTCCTTAGGAACCTTTATTATAAATGGAATATACCGAATTGTGATCAATCAAATATTGCTAAGTCCTGGTATTTACTACCGCTCGGAATTAGATCATAAGGGAATTTCTATCTACACTGGCACTATAATATCAGATTGGGGGGGGAGATCGGAATTAGCAATTGATAAAAAAGAAAGGATATGGGCTCGCGTGAGTAGAAAACAAAAGATATCTATTCTAGTTCTATCATCAGCTATGGGTTCGAATCTAAGAGAAATTCTGGATAATGTTTCCTACCCTGAAATTTTCTTGTCTTTCCCGAATGCTAAAGAGAAGAAGAGGATTGAGTCAAAAGAAAAAGCTATTTTGGAGTTTTATCAACAATTTGCTTGTGTAGGTGGGGACCTGGTATTTTCGGAGTCCTTATGCGAGGAATTACAAAAGAAATTTTTTCAACAAAAATGTGAATTAGGAAGGATTGGTCGACGAAATATGAATCGGAGACTTAATCTTGATATTCCTCAGAACAATACATTCTTGTTACCACGAGATGTATTGGCCGCTACGGATCATTTGATTGGAATGAAATTTGGAACGGGTATACTTGACGATGACGATATGAATCACTTGAAAAATAAACGTATTCGTTCGGTTGCGGATCTGTTACAAGATCAATTCGGATTGGCTCTTGGTCGTTTACAACATGCAGTTCAAAAAACTATTCGTAGAGTATTCATACGTCAATCGAAACCGACTCCCCAAACTTTGGTAACTCCAACTTCAACTTCAATTTTATTAATAACTACTTATGAGACCTTTTTTGGCACATACCCGTTATCTCAAGTTTTTGATCAAACGAATCCATTGACACAAACTGTTCATGGGCGAAAAGTGAGTTGTTTAGGTCCTGGAGGGTTGACGGGGAGAACCGCAAGTTTTCGGAGCCGAGATATTCATCCGAGTCACTATGGGCGTATTTGTCCAATTGACACGTCTGAAGGAATCAATGTTGGACTTACTGGATCCTTAACAATTCATGCGAGAATTGATCACTTGTGGGGATCCATAGAGAGTCCGTTTTATGAAATATCTGCTGAGAAAGCAAAAGAAAAAAAAGAGAGACAGGTGGTTTATCTATCACCAAATAGAGATGAATATTATATGATAGCAGCAGGAAATTCTTTGTCCTTGAATCAAGGTATTCAGGAAGAACAGGTTGTTCCGGCTAGATACCGTCAAGAATTCTTGACTATTGCATGGGAACAGATTCATGTTAGAAGTATTTTTCCTTTCCAATATTTTTCTATTGGGGGTTCTCTCATTCCTTTTATTGAGCACAATGATGCGAATCGGGCTTTAATGAGTTCTAATATGCAGCGCCAAGCAGTTCCGCTTTCTCGGTCCGAGAAATGCATTGTTGGAACTGGATTGGAACGCCAAACAGCTCTAGATTCGAGGGTTTCCATTATAGCCGAACGCGAGGGAAAGATCATTTCTACTGATAGTCATAAGATACTTTTATCAAGTAGTGGAGAAGACTATAAGTATTCCTTTAGTTAACCACCGTCGCTCTAACAAAAATACTTGTATGCACCAAAAACCCCGGGTTCCACGGGGTAAATCCATTAAAAAAGGACAAATTTTAGCAGAAGGAGCTGCTACAATTGGGGGCGAACTTGCTTTAGGAAAAAACGTATTAGTAGCTTATATGCCATGGGAAGGTTACAATTTTGAAGACGCAGTACTAATTAGCGAACGTTTGGTATATGAAGATATTTATACCTCTTTTCACATCCGGAAATATGAAATTCAGACGGATACGACAAGCCAGGGCTCCGCTGAAAAAATCACTAAAGAAATACCACATCTAGAAGAACATTTACTCCGCAATTTGGACAGAAATGGAGTTGTTAGGTTGGGATCCTGGGTAGAAACTGGTGATATTTTAGTAGGTAAATTAACGCCTCAGATAGCGAGCGAATCATCTTATATCGCGGAAGCTGGATTATTACGGGCCATATTTGGCCTTGAGGTTTCCACTTCAAAAGAAACTTCTCTGAAATTACCTATAGGTGGAAGAGGGCGCGTTATCGATGTGAAATGGATCCAAAGGGACCCGCTCGACATAATGGTTCGTGTATATATTTTACAGAAACGTGAAATCAAAGTTGGGGATAAAGTAGCCGGAAGACATGGGAATAAAGGGATCATTTCCAAAATTTTGCCTAGGCAAGATATGCCCTATTTGCAAGATGGAACACCCGTTGATATGGTCTTCAATCCCTTAGGAGTACCCTCCCGAATGAATGTGGGACAAATATTTGAAAGCTCGCTCGGATTAGCGGGGGATCTGCTAAAGAAACATTATAGAATAGCACCCTTTGATGAGAGATATGAGCAAGAGGCTTCAAGAAAACTTGTGTTTTCAGAATTATATGAAGCCAGTAAAGAAACAAAAAATCCATGGGTATTTGAACCCGAGTACCCGGGAAAAAGCAGAATATTTGATGGAAGAACAGGCGACCCCTTTGAGCAACCTGTTCTAATAGGGAAGTCCTATATCTTAAAATTAATTCATCAAGTTGATGAGAAAATTCATGGGCGTTCTACTGGGCCCTACTCACTTGTTACACAACAACCGGTTAGAGGAAGAGCCAAGCAAGGGGGACAACGAGTAGGAGAAATGGAAGTTTGGGCTTTAGAAGGATTTGGTGTTGCTCATATTTTACAAGAGATACTTACTTATAAATCTGACCATCTTATAGCTCGCCAAGAAATACTTAATGCTACGATCTGGGGAAAAAGAATACCTAATCATGAGGATCCTCCAGAATCTTTTCGAGTGCTCGTTCGAGAACTACGATCTTTGGCTCTAGAACTGAATCATTTCCTTGTATCTGAAAAGAACTTCCAGGTTAATAGGGAGGAAGTTTGATCGGAATAAATATAAATTCTTTTCTTATTTCTATTTTATGATTGACCAATATAAACATCAACAACTTCAAATTGGACTCGTTTCCCCTCAACAAATAAAGGCTTGGGCTAACAAAAACCTACCTAATGGAGAAGTCGTTGGCGAAGTCACAAGGCCCTCTACTTTTCATTATAAAACCGATAAACCAGAAAAAGATGGATTGTTTTGCGAAAGAATCTTTGGACCCATAAAAAGCGGGATTTGCGCTTGTGGCAATTCTCGAGCGAGCGGAGCTGAAAACGAAGACGAAAGATTTTGCCAAAAATGCGGGGTCGAATTTGTGGATTCTCGGATACGAAGATATCAAATGGGATACATCAAACTCGCATGTCCCGTGACTCATGTGTGGTATTTGAAAGGTCTTCCTAGTTATATCGCGAATCTTTTAGATAAACCTCTTAAGAAGTTGGAGGGCCTAGTATACGGCGATTTCTCTTTTGCTAGGCCCAGCACTAAAAAACCCACTTTTTTACGATTACGAGGTTTATTCGAAGAGGAAATTGCATCCTGTAACCACAGCATTTCTCCCTTTTTTTCTACCCCAGGCTTTGCAACATTTCGAAATCGGGAAATTGCGACAGGAGCAGGTGCTATTAGAGAACAATTAGCAGATTTGGATTTGCGAATTATTATAGAGAATTCTTTGGTCGAATGGAAGGAATTAGAAGACGAGGGGTATAGTGGAGATGAGTGGGAAGATAGAAAAAGACGAATAAGAAAAGTTTTTTTGATTAGACGCATGCAATTGGCGAAACATTTTATTCAAACAAATGTAGAACCAGAATGGATGGTTTTGTGCTTATTACCGGTTCTTCCTCCCGAATTGAGACCTATTGTTTATAGGTCTGGAGATAAAGTAGTGACTTCAGACATTAATGAACTTTATAAGAGAGTTATCCGTCGGAACAACAATCTTGCCTATCTATTAAAAAGAAGTGAATTAGCGCCAGCAGATTTAGTAATGTGCCAGGAAAAATTGGTACAAGAAGCCGTGGATACACTTCTTGATAGTGGGTCCCGCGGGCAACCGACGAGGGATGGTCACAATAAAGTATACAAATCACTTTCAGATGTAATTGAAGGTAAAGAGGGAAGGTTTCGCGAGACTCTGCTTGGGAAACGGGTCGATTACTCGGGGCGTTCTGTCATTGTTGTGGGTCCTTCGCTTTCATTACATCAATGTGGATTACCTCTAGAGATAGCAATAAAGCTTTTTCAGCTATTTGTAATTCGCGATTTAATCACGAAACGCGCCACTTCTAATGTAAGGATTGCTAAAAGGAAAATTTGGGAAAAAGAACCCATTGTATGGGAAATACTTCAAGAAGTTATGCGGGGACATCCTGTACTGTTAAATAGAGCACCTACCCTGCATAGATTAGGCATACAGGCCTTTCAACCCACTTTAGTAGAGGGGCGTACTATTTCTTTACACCCATTAGTGTGTAAGGGTTTCAATGCGGACTTTGATGGAGATCAAATGGCTGTTCATCTACCTTTATCCTTGGAAGCTCAGGCAGAAGCCCGTTTACTTATGTTTTCTCATATGAATCTCTTATCTCCCGCTATTGGGGATCCTATTTGCGTACCAACCCAAGACATGCTTATCGGGCTTTATGTATTAACGATTGGAAAGCGTCGAGGTATTTGTGCAAATAGATATAATAGTTGCAGAAACTACCCAAATCTAAAAGTAAATTACAATAATAATAATAATTTTAAATATAGGAAAGATAAAGAACCCCATTTTTCTAGTTCTTATGATGCACTGGGAGCTTATAGACAAAAACTAATCAGTTTAGATAGTCCCTTGTGGCTACGATGGAACCTGGATCAACGCGTCATTGGGTCAAGAGAAGTTCCGATTGAAGTTCAATATGAATCTTTGGGGACTTATCATGAGATTTATGCCCACTATCTAATAATGGGAAATAGAAAAAAAGAAATTCGTTCGATATACATTCGAACCACTCTTGGTCATATTTCTTTTTATAGAGAAATAGAGGAAGCCATACAAGGATTTAGTCAGGCCTATTCATACACTACCTAAACAAGAAAGTTAGATTCGGCGATGCCCCTCCCCTTTCGGGGGGCATTCCGATTTCCCTAGTATCATCATTATTTGCCACGCGAATCCAGATTGAGATTGAGGCAATTAAGTTAATTAAATTTTCGAATCACTGACTCAGGCCCATTGTCGAATCCTACTCAGCAATTGTCGAATCCTACTCAGCCGAAAAGGGGGTACTTATGTATGGCGGAACGGGCCAATCTGGTCTTTCATAATAAAGAGATAGACGGAACTGGTATGAAACGACTTATTAGCAGATTAATAGATCATTTTGGAATGGGATATACATCCCATATACTGGATCAACTAAAGACTCTGGGCTTCCATCAAGCCACTACTACATCGATTTCGTTAGGAATCGAGGATCTTTTAACAATACCCTCTAAGGGATGGTTAGTCCAAGACGCGGAACAACAGAGTTTTCTTTTGGAGAAACACTATTATTATGGGGCTGTACACGCGGTAGAAAAATTACGCCAATCTGTTGAGATATGGTATGCGACAAGTGAATATTTGAAACAAGAAATGAATTCAAATTTTCGGATAACGGATCCTTCTAATCCAGTCTATCTAATGTCTTTTTCAGGAGCCAGAGGAAATGCATCTCAAGTACACCAATTAGTAGGTATGAGAGGATTAATGTCGGACCCTCAAGGACAAATGATTGATTTACCTATTCAAAGCAATTTACGCGAGGGACTTTCTTTGACAGAATATATAATTTCCTGCTATGGAGCCCGCAAAGGGGTTGTAGATACTGCTGTGCGAACAGCAGATGCTGGATATCTTACACGTAGACTTGTTGAAGTAGTTCAACATATTATTGTGCGTAGAAGAGATTGTGGTACTATCCGAGGTATTTCTGTAAGTCCTCAAAATGGGATGACGGAAAAACTTTTTGTCCAAACACTAATTGGTCGTGTATTAGCAGACGATATATATATCGGTTCACGATGCATTGCCGCGCGAAATCAAGATATTGGAATTGGATTAGTCAATCGATTCATAACTGCCTTTCGAGCACAACCATTTCGAGCACAACCAATATATATTAGAACCCCCTTTACTTGCCGAAGCACTTCTTGGATCTGTCAATTATGCTATGGCCGGAGTCCTACTCATAGTGATCTGGTCGAATTGGGAGAAGCCGTAGGTATTATTGCAGGTCAATCAATTGGGGAGCCAGGGACTCAACTAACATTAAGAACTTTTCATACTGGCGGAGTATTCACAGGGGGTACTGCCGACCTTGTACGATCCCCTTCGAATGGAAAAATAAAATTCAATGAGAATTTGGTTCACCCCACACGTACCCGTCATGGGCAGCCTGCTTTTCTATGTTATATAGACTTGCATGTAACTATTCAGAGTCAAGATATTCTATATAGTGTGAATATTCCCTCAAAAAGCTTGATTCTAGTGCAAAATGATCAATATGTAAAATCCGAACAAGTAATTGCGGAGATTCGTGCCGGAACGTCCACTTTACATTTTAAAGAAAGGGTACAAAAGCATATTTATTCTGAATCAGACGGCGAAATGCACTGGAGTACTGATGTTTACCATGCGCCCGAATATCAATATGGTAATCTTCGCCGATTACCAAAAACAAGCCATTTATGGATATTGTCAGTAAGTATGTGCAGATCCAGTATAGCGTCTTTTTCACTCCACAAGGATCAAGATCAAATGAATACTTATGGTAAAAAAGATAGGGAAATTCTTGATTATTCAACGTCGGATCGAATCATGTCCAATGGCCATTGGAATTTTATCTATCCTTCTATTTTTCAAGATAATTCAGATTTGTTGGCGAAAAAGCGAAGAAATAGGTTCGTCATTCCATTACAATATCATCAAGAACAAGAGAAAGAACTAATATCCTGTTTTGGGATTTCGATTGAAATCCCCCTTATGGGTGTTTTACGTAGAAATACTATTTTTGCTTATTTTGACGATCCCCGATACAGAAAAGATAAAAAGGGTTCAGGAATTGTTAAATTTAGATATAGGACCCTAGAAGAAGAATATAGGACTCGAGCGGAAGACTCAGAAGAGGAATATGAGACCCTAGAAGACGAATACAGGACCCGAGAGGACGAATATGAATATGAAACCCTAGAAGAATCTAAATATGGAATCCTAGAAGACGAATACGAATATGAAACCCTAGAAGACGAATATGGGAGCCCAGAAAACGAATATGGGAACCCAGAGAACGAATATAGGACTTTAGAGAAAGACTCAGAAGAGGAATATGGGAGCCCAGAGAGCAAATATAGGACCCAAGAGGACGAATATGGAACTCTAGAGGAAGACTCAGAAGACGAATATGGCAGCCCCGGGGAAAGCGCAGAGGAAAAATATGGTACTTTAGAGGAAGACTCAGAAGAAGATTCAGAGGACGAATACGAGAGCCCAGAGGAAGATTCCATCTTAAAAAAAGAGGGTTTGATTGAGCATCGAGGAACAAAAGAATTTAGTCTAAAATACCAAAAAGAAGTAGATCGGTTTTTTTTCATTCTTCAAGAACTTCATATCTTGCCGAGATCTTCATCCCTAAAGATACTTGACAATAGTATTATTGGAGTGAATACACAACTCACAAAAAATACAAGAAGTCGACTAGGCGGACTGGTCCGAGTGAAGAGAAAAAAAAGCCATACGGAACTCAAAATATTTTCCGGAGATATTCATTTTCCTGAAGAGGCGGATAAGATATTAGGTGGCTGTTTGATACCGCCAGAAAGACAAAAAAAAGATTCTAAGGAATCAAAAAAAAGGAAAAATTGGGTCTATGTTCAACGGAAAAAAATTCTCAAGAGCAAGGAAAAGTATTTTGTTTCCGTTCGCCCTACAGTGGCATATGAAATGGACGAAGGAAGAAATTTAGCAACACTTTTCCCGCAGGATCTCTTGCAAGAAGAAAATAATCTCCAAATTCGACTTGTCAATTTTATTTCTCATGAAAATAGCAAGTTAACTCAAAGAATTTATCACACAAATAGTCAATTTGTTAGAACTTGCTTAGTAGTGAATTGGGAACAAGAAGAAAAAGAAAAGGCTGGTGCTTCCCTTGTTGAGGTAAGAGCAAATGATCTTATTCGCGATTTCCTAAGAATTGAGTTAGTCAAGTCCACTATTTCGTATACACGAAAAAGGTATGGTAGGACAAGTGCAGGACCGATTCCCCATAATAGGTTAGATCGCGCCAATATCAATTCTTTTTATTCCAAGGCGAAGATTGAATCACTTAGCCAACATCCAGAAGCTATTGGCACTTTGTTGAATCGAAATAAAGAATACCACTCTTTGATGATTTTGTCGGCATCCAACTGTTCTCGAATTGGTTTATTCAAGAATTCAAAACATCCCAATGCGATAAAAGAATGGAATCCTAGAATTCCTATTCGAGAAATTTTTGGGCCCTTAGGCGCTATTGTAGCTAGTATATCGCATTTTTCTTCATCTTACTATTTACTAACGCATAATAAAATCCTGTTAAAAAAATATTTGTTCGTTGACAATTTAAAACAAACCTTCCAAGTACTTCAAGAACTTAAATACTCTTTAATAGATGAAAATAAAAGGATTTCTAATTTCGATAGTAACATAATGTTGGATCCATTCCTTTTGAATTGTCACTTTGTCCATCATGATTCTTGGGAAGAGACATTGGCAATAATTCACCTTGGACAATTTATTTGTGAAAATGTATGTCTATTTAAATCGCACATAAAAAAATCCGGTCAAATTTTCATTGTAAATATGAATTCCTTTGTTATAAGAGCAGCTAAACCTTATTTGGCCACTACAGGAGCAACTGTTAATGGTCATTATGGAGAAATCCTTTACAAGGGAGATAGGTTAGTTACGTTTATATATGAAAAATCGAGATCTAGTGACATAACGCAAGGTCTTCCAAAAGTGGAACAAATCTTTGAAGCGCGTTCAATTGATTCATTATCCCCGAATCTCGAAAGGAGAATTGAGGATTGGAATGAGCGTATACCAAGAATTCTTGGGGTCCCTTGGGGATTCTTGATTGGAGCTGAGCTAACCATAGCCCAAAGTCGTATCTCTTTGGTTAATAAAATCCAAAAGGTTTATCGATCCCAAGGGGTACAGATCCATAATAGACATATAGAGATTATTATACGCCAAGTAACATCAAAAGTGCGGGTTTCCGAAGATGGAATGTCTAATGTTTTTTCGCCTGGGGAATTAATCGGACTATTGCGAGCGGAACGAGCAGGACGAGCTTTGGATGAATCGATCTATTATCGGGCAATCTTATTGGGAATAACAAGGGCTTCCCTGAATACCCAAAGTTTCATATCTGAAGCAAGTTTTCAAGAAACTGCTCGAGTTTTAGCAAAAGCTGCCCTACGAGGTCGCATTGATTGGTTGAAAGGCTTGAAAGAAAACGTAGTTCTGGGGGGGATTATACCTGTTGGTACCGGATTCCAAAAATTTGTGCATCGTTCCCCACAAGACAAGAACCTTTATTTCGAAATAAAAAAAAAAAATCTATTCGCGTCGGAAATGAGAGATTTTTTGTTTCTCCATACAGAATTAGTTTCTTCAGATTCTGACGTAACAAACAATTTTTATGAGACATAAGAACCCCCATAAAAATATTTTTTACTTTACTAGACTTTTGAACTTAGAACACTAACAGGTCAAATTTTAGATTTTTAAGATTTTTATTTTAATAAGTAAAACAAGTCAGTTAATTCATTAAGGTGGTTATGTTTATACCATGTATCAATGGCCAACTCTTATCTTAGTACAAGGTTCTCTCGGAACAATTATTATTTATTTCAAGCTATTTCGGATCTTTCTTAATCTTCAAAAAGAACTAAATTCCGTAATGGAATGGTAGGATTAAAAAAAAGGAAGTGTGGAAAAAATGACAAGAAGATATTGGAACATTAATTTGAAAGAGATGATAGAAGCAGGAGTTCATTTTGGTCATGGTATTAAGAAATGGAATCCTAAAATGGCCCCTTACATTTCGGCAAAGCGTAAAGGTACTCATATTATAAATCTCGCTAGAACGGCTCGTTTTTTATCAGAAGCTTGTGATTTAGTTTTTGATGCAGCAAGTCAGGGAAAAAGTTTCTTAATTGTTGGTACCAAAAAAAGAGCAACAGATTTAGTAGCATCAGCTGCAATAAGGGCTCGTTGTCATTATGTTAATAAAAAGTGGTTCAGTGGTATGTTAACGAATTGGTCGATTACGAAAACTAGACTTTCTCAATTTAGAGACTTAAGAGCAGAAGAAAAAATGGGAAAATTCCACCATCTCCCAAAAAGAGATGTGGCAATCTTGAAGAGAAAATTATCTACTTTGCAAAGGTATCTCGGCGGGATCAAATATATGACGAGATTGCCAGACATTGTGATCGTCCTTGATCAGCAAAAAGAGTATATAGCTCTTCGGGAATGTGCCATTTTGGGGATTCCTACTATTTCTTTAGTCGATACAAATTGTGACCCGGATCTCGCGAATATATCGATTCCAGCCAACGATGACACTATGACTTCAATTCGATTGATTCTTAACAAATTAGTATTTTCAATTTGTGAGGGCCGTTCTCTCTATATAAGAAATCGTTGATTAAGAATATATAGTGAATTCTTGGGCAACTGCGTAAATTTATGGAATCACTTACTTTACTATATCTTTTTTTTTGCATAGAATTTTTTTTGCATAGAAAAAAGAAGGGGAATATTGATATATATTAGAGGGTATTGATATATATTATGATCTGATGTGCTTTCTTGGTATCCTAAATATAAGATTAATACTTCAAGTTGCTGAGTTGAGAAAGAGATGGTTGAATCAAAAGAATTCCTTTTTTGAAGTTCAATTTTTATCAGAGGACAATATGAATATTATACCTTGTTCCATTAAAACACTCAAGGGGTTATACGATATATCGGGTGTAGAAGTAGGCCAACACTTCTATTGGCAAATAGGAGGTTTCCAAATTCATGCCCAAGTACTCATCACTTCTTGGGTCGTAATTACTATCTTGCTAGGTTCAGTTGTCATAGCTGTTCGGAATCCACAAACCATCCCGACCGACGGTCAGAATTTTTTTGAATATGTCCTTGAGTTTATTCGAGACTTGAGCAAAACTCAGATTGGAGAAGAATATGGTCCCTGGGTTCCCTTTATTGGAACTATGTTCCTTTTTATTTTTGTTTCGAATTGGTCGGGTGCTCTTTTACCTTGGAAAATTATAGAGTTACCCCATGGGGAATTAGCAGCGCCCACGAATGATATAAATACTACTGTTGCTTTAGCTTTACTCACGTCAGCGGCATATTTTTATGCTGGTCTTAGCAAAAAAGGATTGAGCTATTTCGAGAAATATATTAAACCAACTCCAATCCTTTTACCAATTAACATCCTAGAAGATTTCACAAAACCATTATCGCTTAGCTTTCGACTTTTCGGGAATATATTGGCGGATGAATTAGTCGTTGTTGTTCTTGTTTCTTTAGTCCCCTTAGTAATCCCTATACCGGTCATGTTTCTTGGATTATTTACAAGCGGTATTCAAGCTCTTATTTTTGCAACATTAGCCGCAGCCTATATAGGTGAATCCATGGAGGGTCATCATTGAATTGACTCTTTTTGGAAATAGTATTTTTTTTTTTTGCAGCTTAGCTCAATTCATGCATGGTTCCAGATAATCTGCTTGGTTGCAAAAAAATAGTTAGAAATGCGTATGAATATATAGCCTAGAGTTGTAGGAGAGAGAATAGAATAGACTATATTATGGAATTTTCAAAGTATATATGCATTAAGGAGGGTGGAGTCAGGCTAGATCTATACTATAATATCCTTAATGTCTATAAGTGGAGTCCTCTTTTATGCAGGTTTCCACTTTAAGCAATGATTTTAGAATCCGATTCAATAGAAAATGAGAAAATATGCAAACAAAATAGAAGAAACAAATGTATATATATAGGATATTATATTATATATTCCTAGGTTAGATTCATTATCTAATCCGATATATGGATATGGAATTCCCTTCTATGTAGTTCGGACAATTCACATTATCATTTCAATTTGATTTCAATTTGTACTTTTTAGTTACTTTACTTCTCCCCAATAGAGCTTAGAAGTAAGAATTTATTGGTTGATTGTATCCTTAACCATTTCTTTTTTTTGACACGAGGAACTACTCACCATGAATCCACTAATTGCTGCTGCTTCTGTTATTGCTGCTGGATTGGCCGTAGGGCTTGCTTCTATTGGACCTGGAGTTGGTCAAGGTACTGCTGCAGGACAAGCTGTAGAAGGTATTGCGAGACAGCCAGAAGCAGAAGGTAAAATACGAGGTACTTTATTGCTTAGTCTAGCTTTTATGGAAGCTTTAACAATTTATGGACTAGTTGTGGCACTAGCGCTTTTATTTGCGAACCCTTTTGTTTAATCTTAAAAAAAAAATTCTTTCGATTTCGATTAGATACTTTTTTCTTTTTTTAGTAAATTGGTATTTGCTTCCACAATTCCAATTATATCAATACTTTATTTAATTTACTCCTATTTATTACTCCTGGAATTATCTATTTATCGGGACAGATAATACCCCATTCTAGGAAGGGCTGAGTTGAGTATTATTAATTTAGAAGATATGCTCACCTTCTTATTTCCCGTCCTTAGTTTAGGAAAGTGGAAAGTTTTTTCCTTTTATTTTAGGAATTTTGGGAACAGAACATTTCAACAAAGGAAGTCTTTCACCGGTCAAACAAGACGTAAGACTTAATCTAAAAGAAATTACTAGATTGAATCTATTTGCATTAAAAAAACCGATCAAAAAAGGGCGAGCGAAGTAAGTGATCGAAAAACTTTGTTCTTTGTTCGTCCTATCTATAAGAGGAGAGCATATGAAAAATGTAACCCATTCTTTCGTTTTTTTAGCTCACTGGCCATCCGCTGGCAGTTTCGGGCTTAATACCGATATTTTAGCAACAAATCTAATAAATCTAACTGTAGTGGTTGGTGTTTTGATTTTTTTTGGAAAGGGAGTGTGTGCGAGTTGTCTATTTCAAGAATAGATTGGATCTATCCGGCTGCACTTTATAATATTTTTTAGTATTTTTCGGATAAATAAGAAAAGGGTGCACGATCTCGACGAATTACTTCTGAATAAATTCAGAAATCATATGGAAGAACCATAGCATTTCGCGACTCATTGGTAAATCAACTTTGATTCTCTATAAACCAAGAATGTGAGACCATTAACACGGTTAAAGCTAAACTGCTTGAAGTCCAGGCAAAAAGAGGTACTCTTTCTACAACTATATTAGTATTAGTACCAATTTAAACGGGAAATAGCTAATGTAAAATTTATCTGATATAGAACACTCATATCGATAAAATGGTTTGAACTATTTACTAGAAAAAAAAGGGGGCACCCTGCCCTTTTTTAACCAATGCCGAATCGACGACCTATGTATAAAAAAGAGAAATTTTTTGGATTTGAAGAAAAAAAAAATAAAAAAGAATTCTATTAATTTTCATTTTCCATTTATTTAGTTAGTTTTTCTTAATGAAATTGAAATTATTAACTAGAGGGCAAATAAAAATAAAGAAACAACTTTGCTGACCATGATATATTTTTATCTAGGCGGAAGAGTCCTCTTAATATTTATCTAGTCTTATATAGGTTTCGGTATATTGAAATATAAACATAAAAAAGAAGATAGAGGATAGGCTCATTACTTAAAAAAAAGATATGGAAATAGCTATAGAAAAAAAAAAAGGAGCGTGAGAGCCAAATGAATCGAAAGATTCATGTTTGGTTCGGGAAGAGATCATAAAAGTTGTAAACTTACAAAATAATCTACTTTCATTAAAAGATTTATTAGATAATCGAAAACAGAGGATCTTGAGTACTATTCGAAATTCAGAAGAATTGCGTAGAGGGACCATTGAGCAACTCGAAAAAGCTCGGATTCGATTACAGAAAGTCGAACTAGAAGCGGATGAGTATCGAATGAATGGATACTCTGAGATAGAACGAGAAAAAGCAAATTTGATTAATGCTACTTCTATTAGTTTGGAACAATTGGAAAAGTCTAAAAACGAAACCCTTTATTTTGAAAAACAAAGGGCAATGAATCAGGTCCGACAGCGGGTTTTCCAACAGGCCGTACAAGGAGCTCTAGGAACTCTGAATAGTTGTTTGAATACCGAGTTACATTTCCGTACGATTCGTGCTAATATTGGCATTCTCGGGTCCCTGGAATGGAAGAAATAATTAAATTAATTAGGCCTTGAACTTCTACTTTCGTTTAGAATTTAGGCATTATTTTTCCCCTTGCTTCCGAAAAAAGAGTCAAGAAACACTAATGGCAACCCTTCGAGTCGACGAAATTCATAAAATTCTCCGCGAACGTATTGAACAATATAATAGGAAAGTAGGGATTGAGAATATAGGTCGCGTAGTTCAAGTGGGGGATGGGATTGCTCGTATTATAGGTCTTGGTGAAATAATGTCAGGTGAATTAGTCGAATTTGCAGAAGGTACTAGGGGTATTGCTCTGAATTTGGAATCCAAAAATGTTGGGATTGTATTAATGGGCGATGGGTTGATGATACAAGAGGGAAGTTTTGTAAAAGCAACAGGAAGAATTGCTCAGATACCCGTGAGTGAGGCTTACTTGGGTCGTGTTGTAAATGCTCTGGCTAAACCTATTGATGGGAAAGGCGAAATTATAGCTTCCGAATCTCGCTTAATTGAATCTCCTGCTCCAAGTATAATTTCCAGGCGTTCCGTATACGAACCTCTTCAAACAGGGCTTATTGCTATCGATTCGATGATCCCTATAGGGCGCGGTCAGCGAGAGTTAATTATTGGGGACAGACAGACTGGCAAAACAGCAGTAGCCACAGATACAATTCTCAATCAAAAAGGGCAAGGTGTAATATGTGTTTATGTAGCTATCGGTCAAAGAGCATCCTCCGTAGCTCAAGTAGTAACTACTTTCCATGAGGAGGGGGCCATGGAATACACTATTGTAGTAGCTGAAATGGCGGATTCACCTGCTACATTACAATACCTCGCTCCTTATACGGGAGCAGCCCTGGCTGAGTATTTTATGTACCGCGAACGGCATACTTTAATAATTTATGATGATCTCTCCAAACAGGCACAAGCTTATCGCCAAATGTCCCTTCTATTAAGAAGACCTCCCGGACGTGAGGCTTATCCAGGGGATGTTTTTTATTTGCATTCACGCCTTTTAGAAAGAGCCGCTAAATTAAATTCTCTTTTAGGCGAAGGAAGTATGACCGCTTTACCAATAGTTGAGACTCAATCTGGAGACGTTTCCGCCTATATTCCTACTAATGTAATCTCCATTACAGATGGACAAATATTCTTATCTGCGGATCTATTCAATGCCGGAATTCGACCCGCTATTAATGTGGGTATTTCTGTTTCCAGAGTAGGATCCGCGGCTCAAATTAAAGCCATGAAACAAGTAGCTGGCAAATCAAAATTGGAACTAGCGCAATTCGCAGAGTTACAAGCCTTTGCACAATTCGCCTCTGCTCTCGATAAAACAAGTCAGAATCAATTGGCAAGGGGTCGACGATTAAGGGAATTGCTTAAACAATCCCAGGCAAATCCTCTCCCAGTGGAAGAGCAGATAGCTACTATTTATACCGGAACAAGAGGATATCTTGATTCGTTAGAAATTGAACAGGTAAATAAATTTCTGGATGAGTTACGTAAACATCTAAAAGATACTAAACCTCAATTCCAAGAAATTATATCTTCTAGCAAGACATTCACCGAGCAAGCGGAAATCCTTTTGAAGGAAGCTATTCAGGAACAGCTGGAACGGTTTTCTCTTCAGTAACAAATAAATTTTGCATGTCTACTCTTGTTAGTAGAATAGGAATCGTTGAGAAAGCTTTTTCATTTGAATCATGCAAAAAAGTTTTCTTTGTTTTTAGTTTAGTATAGTTATTTAAAGAATAGATAGAAATAAGATTGCGTCCAATAGGATTTGAACCTATACCAAAGGTTTAGAAGACCTCTGTCCTATCCATTAGACAATGGACGCTTTTCTTTCATATTTTATTCTTTCTTTTATTTTTTTGCTTCTTCCGAGAAAAAACTGTTAGACCAAAACTCTTTTAGGAAATCAAAAAATCCAGATACAAATGCATGATGTATATATTATATCATGCATATATCATAAAGAAGGAGTATGGAGGCGGTAGTGGGAATCGAACCCGCAACCCCAAGGTTATGAGCCTTATGAGCTACCAAACTGCTCTATACTCTTAAACTAAAGAGGGGTAACTAGTGGATAAAAGAGGGTTGGATACGCCCCTCTACCAATATCTATACAAATAGAATAGTCCATTTATACAGAATGGTAAAGAGGGCTCCTCTATGATTATCAATTCCAGAAATCCATACAAATACGAAAGGGTATTTTATCCTTACCAACTGGATCTTGTTGCACCCGGTAACAAACATTCATAAACCATTTCTCGAAGTACGTGTCCGGATAGCCCAAAATGTCGATAGTTAGCTCTAGGTCTTCCGGTCAAAAAACAACGTCGATGAAGGCGTGTAGGTGCACTATTACGCGGTAGGGATTGCAATTTTTCTCGCATTTTCGTTTTTTCACTCAAACTCAAGGGAGAAACTTTGCTTCTTATCTTTTTTTTTAAAGATTGACGAATCAAATGATATTTCTGTTCTAATTTCTGCCGCTTCTTCTCCCTCTGAATCAAACTTTTTTTTGCCATAATGTGTCGTTGCTATTATTACCAAGTATACGGTTCTAATCCTAGATGGAAAAATAAATAGAAAAAGAAATCTAAAAAGGCAGATCCTCCCTCTCTATCAAGAGTAATGAACTAGGTGCTGATACAGTACAAAAAAACAAACTAAATTAACCAAACTTGCCTGATGTTGAGGCAATCAAGAAAGCTGCATAAGTGAATATATAACCCACGGAAAAGTGAGCTAATCCAACCAATCTTGCTTGCACAATGGAAAGAGCCACGGGCTTATCTCTCCAGCGAATTAAATTAGCTAAAGGTGTGCGTTCATGAGCCCATGCTAAAGTCTCAATTAATTCCTGCCAATACCCCCGCCAGGAAATTAAGAACATAAATCCAGTAGCCCAAACAAGATGTCCAAATAAGAACATCCACGCCCATACCGATAAACTATTCATCCCAAAAGGATTATATCCATTGATAAGTTGTGAAGAGTTTAACCATAGGTAATCTCTTAACCATCCCATCAAATAAGTGGAGGATTCATTAAATTGTGAAACGTTGCCCTGCCATAATGTGATATGTTTCCAATGCCAATAAAAAGTAACCCACCCAATGGTATTTAACATCCAGAAAACTGCCAAATAAAATGCGTCCCAAGCAGAAATATCACAAGTACCGCCGCGCCCTGGGCCGTCACAAGGAAAACTATATCCAAAATCCTTTTTATCTGGCATTAATTTGGAACCGCGTGCATCTAAAGCGCCCTTTACTAAAATCAATGTAGTTGTATGCAAACCTAGAGCAATAGCATGATGAACCAAGAAATCCCCAGGTCCTATTGTTAAGAAAAGCGAATTACTATTCTCTTAACAGCATTCAACCATCCGGGCAACCATAGGCTTCGACCCGCATTGAAAGCGGGGCCATTCGTTGAAGATAAGAGTATATCGAACCCATATGTCGTCTTGCCATGAGCAGATTGTATCCATTGGGCAAATATAGGTTCGATCAAGATTTGCTTTTCTGGAGTACCAAAAGCAAGCATGACGTCGTTATGAACATAAAGGCCCAAGGTATGGAATCCTAGAAAGAGGCTAGCCCAACTTAAATGAGATATGATAGCTTCTTTATGGTCTAACATTCTTGCCAATACATTATCCTCATTCTGTTCCGGATTGTAATCCCTAATGAAAAAAATAGCTCCATGAGCAAAAGCCCCTGTCATGATGAACCCTGCAATATATTGGTGATGAGTATATAAAGCAGCTTGAGTAGTAAAGTCTTGTGCTATGAATGCATAAGGAGGTAAAGAGTACATATGTTGAGCTACTAAGGAAGTAATAACCCCTAAAGAAGCTAGAGCAAGACCTAACTGAAAATGAATCGAATTGTTGATTGTGTCATAAAGGCCCTTATGCCCACGCCCTAATCGACCCCCCGGAGGAGTATGCGCTTCTAAAAGATCTTTAATACTGTGCCCAATTCCGAAGTTAGTTCGATACATGTGACCGGCAATGAGAAAAATAAATGCAATAGCTAAATGATGGTGAGCCATATCGGTCAGCCACAAACTTTGTGTTTGTGGATGGAATCCCCCAAGAAGAGTTAGAATGGCAGTTCCCGCTCCTTGAGCGGTACCAAATAAATGATTACTCGAATCAGGGTTTTGGGCATAAAGATTCCATTGACCCGTCAAAAGGGGTCCCAACCCCTGGGGATAGGGTAATACATCTAAGAAATTATTCCATCGAACGTACTCCCCCCTGGATGCGGGAATAGCAACATGAACTAAATGTCCTGTCCAAGCCAAAGAACTTACCCCG
>NW_028261012.1:0-34955 GCF_056163025.1 Triticum urartu | reverse complement strand
TGGTGATTACTCCGTTACCATATCGCTGATCAAGTGTCGCCTTCATCAATTATTTGCTATGAAGGCGCTGACGCGCCCTAAGCCTTTTCTTGGCTTGGAGGTCGCACATTCTCCTCGTGGATATTTGGTATCTCAGATCAAATAACGTCATGACTTGATCACTCGAGCTCAACTCAATGATGAGAAGACTGTTGACACTCCCTTGGAGCTTTACGTTAACTCCGTCGACTGATGGCTCACCATTATCTGATCCGACGCAGTACAGACAGTAGGTCGGCAGTTTGGTTTATCTGACGATCTCTTGCCCAGATGGCTTTTCCTAAGAAAGTCAGCCTTTCATGGCTGCCCCCCGGTCAGTTCACTTTGCAGCAGTTCATCGGATTCTTAGATATATTCGAGGTACCTTTTCTCGAGCCGTCCTTTTTTCCGTCATCGTCTTCTTTAGAGTTGCGTGCAACTACTGATGCCGATTGGGCCTTCAGATAGGTGCTCAACTACAGGCTTATCTATTTTATGGGGAGACGAGACACTATCTTGGATGAGATAAAAGCAATAGACAGTTGCTCCTTCCACTGCCGAAGCGGAGTACCGTGCCATGGCACACTACTAGATAGATTGTATGGCTCCGTTGGTGACTTTCTGATCGCGGGTTTCATTTGAAAAACCCCAACGCCATTCATCTTGCGTCAAATCCGGTCTTTCATGCAAGAGTTTCATTTTTGGCCGCTACTACGTTCGTCGAAAACTTCTTGATGGCACCATCATCTCATTACCATATTTTTTCCCTTCGACTTCGGCTATGACCAATGCCCCACCTAGCTGAATAGGCGTAACAAAGCTACCTGAAAAAGGCAAGGTGCACCTTAGATTGAAATCGACAAATTGCGTTTTGCCAGATGGATTCTTTAGAAAGATTCCCGGATAAAGTTCAGTATAATATTTAGTTATAATCTAAATAAAGGCGCATACGTGGGCGGGCAGGGGCCCCACTACTTCTTCATTCAGGGGGGGGGGCTAGCCTCATGACTTCCCACTGGGCGAGGGGTGCACCTAACCCACCTACTCACTCATCAATTACGGTGTTCAGCTGACTTGCACAGAAAGACCCCTATTGTTTAGTAATTTGGCGCCCCATCTTTTGATTGACTGTTGTCAACTAATCTTTTCAATGTTCAATTCTACTCTATGTTAGAACATTTCTGTGAATGCTATTTCGATCTAAGTGGTCCTATTCTCTGTCCCGTGCTAGGAAGCATTACTCTCTTTTCATTCCAAATTCTTCAATAAGACCGATACGATTGATTGGTCTGTGCGTTTCTCTTATTACTTTTTTGTATCCCCCTGTTCCTCGGATACAATTCGATCCTTCTACGGCCAAATCTCAATTTGTGGAAAGCCTTCGATGGCTTCCTTATGAAAACATCCATTTGTATATGGGTATAGACGGTCTTTCATTATTCTTCGTGATATTGACCACATTTCTGATCCCTATTTGCATTTCAGTGGGTTGGTCTGGTATGAGAAGTTTTGGGAAAGAGTATATTACAGCATTTCTAATTCGTGAATTTCTAATGATCGCCGTGTCCTGCATGCTGGATCCTCTACTATTCTATGTTCTTTCCGAAAGCGTGCCAATCCCTATGTTGTGCGGAGCTGAGCATCTTCTATTCGCTGGGATCAAGCTTTTCCTCTGCAGGGGCCTTGTGCAGTAAACCCCCTACGGGCGTCCCCCGTCGTCGTAAAGTAGTAAAGGTCCCCGCGAAGCTTTCGGGAAGAGGGGTAGTCTTGTGCGTAAGCATAGCATTTCTGGTCGAACCACCGAACCACACATCTTTTTTTGGTGGGAGGGTACTCCGAGTAGTGGGTACCTCGTAGGACCTCGACCGCCTACTCAGGTCTTGTATGGATATGCAGGAAGGGGTGCTCCTAGGTGTGTGTAGGGGGTGTGTTTGTTCGCGAGAATGAATTCCTCGTCAAGTCAGGGGGGGTGTGGACACACTTGCGCGAATTCGGGTAACGGCTACAAGGGATAAAAATAAAGGAAACTGTACCCGACCAGGGATGGACGTAAACTCGTAAGCTACCGAGGGTAGGGATAATCGTCCAGGTCTTATTAAAAAAAAAGCCGCCCCGCCACTGCAGGCAGGTTAGTTCCTCTGTCGTTGCCGGAGAGTTCTTGGCGAAGAGACCTTAGGATAAGTTGCTAAAACAAACGGAGGGGAGGATCGACCCGTTCAGTAGAATTCCGAAGAAAGACTGTTGGCAGCAGGTGGGAGACATTTCTTTGGCCCCTTCCAAATAAATGCGGGCAGGGTAGAGCTCGGCAGGGGGTTCGAGAATTAGGGTAGGGTTTTTGACGGTCGGGTCCCCTACCACTAGTCGGCTAGCCTTCTTTCGGGCAGGAAGCAGGCCTAAACGACGGGCGGGCATCTCCCGCTACGCAAGCAGCATTGTTCGCCACCACCCGAGAAGCAAAAGATTCGAGAGTCAAGGCGGAAAAGACAAGCATAGTGGTCTAATGACAAGGCCGACGACGGAAGCTCGGGACGGAGCCGTATGATGCGGAAGTCTCACGTACGGTTCCCTGAGAAGGGAGTGGCTACCCACTGGAGCTTCGACCAACTACCACCGGTCAATTCCGCTTTGGGGCCACCCCTGACTCTACCATCATTATAGGGGTATGGGGTTCGAGACAAAGAAAGATCAAGGCAGCATATCAGTTTTTCCTATATACTTTACTGGATCCGTTTTTATGCTATTAGCTATTCTGTTGATTCTTCTCCAAACAGGAACCACCGATTTACAATTTTATTAACCACTGAATTTAGTGAGCGGCGCCAAATCCTTCTATGGATTGCTTTTTTCGCCTCTTTTGCCGTCAAAGTGCCTATGGTACCAGTTCATATTTGGTTACCCGAAGCCCATGTAGAGGCACCTACGGCTGGATCCGTCATCTTGGCTGGAATTCTTTTAAAATTGGGAACCTACGGGTTTTTAAGATTTTCAATACCCATGTTTCCCGAAGCGACACTTTGTTTCACTCCTTTCATTTATACTCTAAGCGCGATTGCTATAATATATACTTCCTTGACCACTTTAAGACAGATCGATCTTAAGAAGATCATTGCCTACTCCTCAGTAGCCCATATGAATTTGGTGACTATTGGTATGTTTAGTCGGGCGGCGGCCGTTTAGGTCACCTATTTTGAGTTATGGACACACAAGCAAGGCCAAAACATGTGTGCCGGGCGTGCGACCCATCAACCTACTAGCAATAGGGGAGAAAACTTAGCATGTCGCAACAAAAGCGTCGATTCGAGGCGTCAGCAAAACACCGCCGTCTGTTCCTAAAACAAAACCCCTTAGCGCCCCGGGACGGGAGTGGGGGACGGCCCTACGCAGACAGCAGCAGCACCGGCTCTACGAAGTCCGAATCGAATCTTTCGGTTGGCTTTCCCGTGAATAAGAATTGTTGGGCGCGGCGAAGCGAGCGCTTCTAGCTGTTTCGCTTGCTTCTTTCTTATTGTGGCGGCTATTATGGCGTGGCTGAAATGAACGAAAAGCGAGATGATTCAAATCGATTGATAGATGGCCTGATCTGTTCTGATAGATCGAAAGGTTTTCTATCAATAATAAGGGTTGACCTCTTTCTATCTATTGATGATACAAGATATCTATCTATTCTGGATCCATCAGAAAGAAATCGATATGTATCTGATTTTTTCTACATCGTATGTAGAGCGCCCAAGCGTTTGGCCAGCTCAGTTCTATTATCCATCGGTCCAATGCACTGGCTCATCTCATGGAGGGAAAAAGCAAATGTAGTTAGTTGTCTTGTTGTTGTTCGCCGCCTCGACACATTCCCCGGCATCGTCCCACACAGAAAGAAAGAGCGTGGAGCCCGGCCCGACCTGTAAGTCCGCTAACGTAAAGCGAGGAGTTGAGCCTGAACTGGCGAACCGAAGTCACTTTCGTAACCATACTTCCTACAGCTAACACGTGTCCAGTCCAGCGGGAACGCGAAGCGCAAACGAACGTGAGCTGCTATACCGAATCCCCCGCTGGCCATCGGGGACCTAGTGGGTAAGGCCATGATCCGCAGGGAAGGGATCACTCATTCTTCTATTGGGGACAGGTGCACGAACGACAACTCCAAACGTCAGACATCCGCCGCCTATACCTACCGTTTAGGTGGCACCAGCGAGATCCAGCTAAGGTAAGGAACTTCGTGTCGCGGCTGCTCCACTCCGCTGCGGTCTTTTGAACTGAACTTCGTTGCCTTCCCGCGCGCGAAACGAATGGGCGCTGTGTCGTGGGTCAGTTTTGGGGCGGGGGGGCAGAGAGAGACCAGAAGAATGATTCATTTGGATCGACGAGCCATTTCGCGAATCAATAGAATGTCTCTCTATCCATATCTATTCTATCTTTATATGACGGGCCATAAAAAAAAGAAGTATTTTTTTATGGCATGCGGGATGATCGCGCCTAGTAGCCACATATCAGCTGCGCTCAATATGCGGGATTTCCGTTGGATCAGATCTTTCGCTTTGACGAATTTGGACCTAGCGAAAAGGACTCTAAGCCTTCGCGCAAACAAGCAAAGTAGAAGCAAGACGAGGAAGCGGAGCTGTCGTAGAAGCAGTAGCTTCCCCGACAATATACAATACAACAGTAGCGACCATGAATAAAAAAGCCCCTTGTTTAACGAGTTCGCTGCTTTTCCCAGGCCGGAGAAGGGCAACTACTTATTGATTGATCGCCTTTCTTTGATATGTGTTCAATTTAGTACAATACAAACTAAAACTAGATCAAAGCGGAAGGGCCACTCACTATAGAAGCTATAACTAGAAAAGCCCTAGCCAATAGTTTAGTAGTCGGCCAAACCCCCATGCTCACGACATGTTCTTGATATTGATTGAGTTGGAGGGAGTCAGAGACTACCACGGAATCCTTCCATAGTCACCCCGGTGACCTTCGTCACCAAAGCGTCACGACAGTTTCCAAGACCCCTCATATAATCTCCAGTGGGGATCAGTCGGAGCACGTAGGAATGCCGACCACTACATAAGCCGCTGGCGGAGAAAGCTCGAAGAGCTTCCCTTCATTCGCTTCGCGGGAGTCGCACACAGCACATAGCTGGAAGTCAGAGGGCCCGTACTACCTGCCTAACCCTTCGCTCGAGGGACCGTAGAACGGAAAGCGCCTTCTAAACAACTCGGCAGAGGGAAGGGGCACTATGTATTTGCATGACCCCTGCGGATTTGACCCTACCTACACCCGGAGCCAATCCCCTAGCGGTCCTGCCACCACGCCGCAGAACAGGAGCTCGTGTGGAACCTTGGATTTCTGGCGTAACAGCGGTGGAAGGTATCAAAATATTACGGCCGCATAACATAGTATATACGCTAAGGTCGGCCAAAATATGGACACCCGAAGGGCCCGGCGCGCACAATCCTATCCTATCCGAGCCCGTCATTGCATGCACTTCGGACAAGCCGTCCGTAGCATCATAAGGAGCACCTCCCTTTCGAGGTACCCAAATGGAACGGTCTTTATTTGTGTTGTTGGTTGGTCTTTCTCAACGTGGTCTATAGCACGAAAAACCATTCTTTACAAGATAGGGCCGTTCACATGAAAGAAAATACAAAATCCATTCTTCATGGTCGGGCGCATTTCTCCAAATCCTCCAGGATCACAAGTGGAACGCTAAGCAAGGGTGGGGAGGCTGCGAGCTCCGCGTCGAACAGAAAGAAGCAAGCAGGGGGTGTTGCCGTAGCGCGCCGGAGAGCAAGCGTAGGCAACCAAACTAAATAAGGCTACAAAAGTAGCTAGCTAGCGTTTTTAAGCTGGCTGCCTTTTCTAGCGCGCGTACTCTTCTGTGGAGTCGCACGGAACGAGCCTTGTCTTCCCTCCAACGACTAGCTCCCTTTTCTTGTTCCGGTCACCCTTCTCTTGCCGTGGAAGGACTTTTGCCTGTGGTGTGGTCCAACCCGTGGGCGGAGTCGCCCTCATCCCCCCATTGCTCAGTGCTCCCTGCAGCTTCGCTGGGCTTTACCCGCGTGGGCGCGGGCTTCTATAAGAGAATGAAAAGCTCTCTTTTTACAATAAAACGCGAACCGCGCGGAGCCCACCCTTTTTCGTTTTCTGCCGCCATTGGGTGGCCGCAGGGGAAACACAGCCCGGCCGCCTCTCGGAAAGGGGGGGTGGGCCTACCTATCCCGAGGGAGCAGCTGAGAGGTTCCATATGCCGAGCCGAAGGGCAGAACTTCAGTGCGTGATCGTAGTATGTCACCTCGTCTCGTCCTCGCAGCATCGAAGAGTACCTATGCACTATGTTCCGGTTCACTGATAAGGAAGATAGAGTTGGGGTGGGGGTCTACGATGTGATACTATAGTATGCCCCGGGGAGAAAGATGCGCAACTCAAAACGGAAGCAGGAAGCGTGTTGTCAAAAATGTCGGAGGTTACCAGATCTCTGAGACTACCATCGATCCGACAGAGCGGAACGACCAGAAAAAAGAAGTGGAGTTAGAAAGCCGTATGATAGGTGGTAACTATCTTGTACGGTTCGGGGGGTAAGCGGCGTACTCTGGGGGAATATTAGGCTCTATCGAACATACAGGGAATTGGAGGTAGCATTTTACTTATGTTAAGTCATGGACTGGTTTCTTCAGCCCTTTTTCTATGTGTTGTGTTCTATATGACCGACATAAGACTCGACTTGTTAGATATTATGGAGGTTTAGTGAGCACCATGCCGAATTTCTCTACCATTTTCTTCTTTTTCACTTTAGCCAATATGAGTTTACCCGGCACTAGCAGCTTTATCGGGGAATTTCTAATCTTAGTAGGAGCTTTCCAAAGAAATAGCTTAGTAGCCACATTAGCTGCGCTTGGGATGATTTTAGGCGCGGCGTATTCCCTTTGGCTATATAATCGTGTGGTTTCTGGAAATTTAAAACCCGATTTCCTCTATAAATTCTCCGATCTAAATGGCAGAGAAGTTTCCATATTTCTACCTTTTCTTGTTGGAGGGGCGACCGTCCGTTGAACTACCAAAAAAGGGTAAACCAATGTGATCATGACATTGTAGGTGCTTGCGATGGGACGGATGCGACTTCCCTCATAAGTAATGGGTGGCATAGCCCGTAGCAGAAGTCCCCTTTTTTTATCCATTTCTTTATTACCCCAGAGGGGCCCACCCTGGTGGGACCGAGAGAAAGAAAGGACGGGGGGGGCGACCATGCATGGCACTTCTCGACCGTGTCTCCGAGGGACAGTTGAACGAGCGACTCATGAATGCTGCCGGGTCGGACGAGCCAATAACTCGAACGTGTTCGGTCAGTTTTTTGAGCAAGAATCACAGCGTTACCTTACCTTCACCATGATACGGACTCCAAGTTCTTATGGCAGAGCACGAGGAGTTTCCTTCAATATGATGATGAGAATGGAAACCAGAAGCACGACTGGGTCTTCGTAGTCCGAGATCATACTTATATATCAGTCACAGTAACGTAAGCATGAGACTTTTTGGTAGTACCGGTGAACCAGATGGCCGCGGCGAGGGAATCTGGGACGGAGGACTCGTAATATCTCTATAGATCTGGCAAAAGCGAAAGACCCCTAACGTCAGGGGCTGACCACTGAGCTCACTCAGGCCCCGCTGGGCGGGCCAGAGTGGGTGCGAGCTGGAATTGCCATAGCTTATGGTTAGAGCAATAGGAAAGGGCCCAGCAGAGAGAACAGTCAGGATAACGAGCGCGGAGCCCACTTGGCAGGCGGCAGGAGCAGCGGGCAAGTGCTTGCTTGGTAGGCCAACAGCCCTGTGAACCGGGCGGGGCACTCGACGAAAGGGGGGCACGCTGAGCAAGTACGCAAAATTGGCCCTGCGGAGCTTTCAAAAAGAAAAGCAAGGACCACTACGGGAGGTCGAACCACGGACCGGAGGTAGTAGAACGTGATCCGCACCGGTCAATATTGGATCAAACAATAGGGGACCGTAGCACTGACCTTTTTTTTTCAAGACAATAGGTACTGTTCCCTACCGAGACAAGGGACACTCTCAACGGATCCTCCACGCGCCTGGCATACCATAGTTCTTCCGTGCGTCTTTATCGTGGCGGAAACAGAACAAGAGGGAAAGACCCGGCCGACTCGCCCAGGGCTCGAGGGCGAGCCATACGAGAGTGAGTCGAATTCTGTTTACGTTCTCGGTTTGGGTTCGGGCCCCTCTCGATCTTTTGCGTATAAGGGAAGGGGGAAGGAGTCTAAATCTATGGACATTAATGAACCACCATTGATGGACGTTGCACATGACACGAGAAATTCGACTCGACGGTCCGGTGCTAATAGAAGTCGCTTACTCTCCGTCTAGCGAAGGTGCCAGATCCTTAAAGTAAAGTATCTATCAGCCTAGTGTACCAACCACGTGGTACGACGGGCACTCAAAGACCTGGCGAATGAGGGCCCACCCCACCCAAGAGCGCTTATGTCATATGGGAACTCTCGGCTGGAAACAATCCTTATGGTTTTTATATCCGGTTAGAATAATAAGAAAGAATCAAAGTCCAGGTTGGTTGGTGAGCCTAGTGATAGGAGACTATCTAGCTTGGTTCGGAGAGCACTTGTTGGGTTTCAGATTCGTTTTTTGCTAAATGTTACGGCCTAAATGCTGAACTATTGACCCTACTTGTTCGGATGGGTGTTCACCCCAAAGTGTTCCCGGACTGCATGCATACATCCGTAAGTAACTTAGTGCAACATGGCAAATTTCATTGAGAGGAATCAGCAAAGAAAAGAAATCTTCTCCGGGTGATCAAGTTCCTTTTTCGGTCTGGGCCACGTCTTTGCTTTCTTCAGAGGCCCATTTTTCCTGGGCATCAGTGAGTGGAATACTTAACAGTGATTACATTCTTATGTAGATTCCATTGCTCGAATGGGACTTGTTTGTTGGCACCGACCTCGATAAGAAGCAAGGGAGTGGTGCCGAAGCGAACGGAGCTGCAGAGCCGTTTGTTTACCAATCCGCCAACTTAAGCTAGGAAAAGTGTAAGAGACCGTGCATCTTCATGTAAATAAAGGTAAATAATCTCAGAAACAGTCAAGAAACCGGGAATTTTTTATTCCATTTCTTAGCCAGGGCAAGCCCTACCGACCTACGACCGGAGAAGATGTTGTGTTGTTCGTATCACTTGCTAGAGATAGAGAAGCTAGAACAGGAACTGCCCGGGAGGGTTCAAAGAATGAGGTCTTCACCTTTGAGCTGGATCTCATCTCATTCTAGCACATACTACGAGCGATTGACTTAAAGAATACAACAAATGGTTGTGGGGTTATCTTTGTACCCTGTGACTACAACCACAAGGTCCGAATCAAGCGAAACGGCTGAGGCGCAAGCCCTTTTCTCGCCACTACTCTGTGTACCCAAAGTCAGCAACCTTTTTGGCACGCTGGCTAGCAAGTTCATTGCTTCAATGACATGAATTCAATCAAGTGGACAAATCCTATCCTGGAAAATATGGGCAATCAGCTGGAAACTCAATAGTCTTACGCGGAAAGCACTCAACCGGCCTCCTCTTCTGAATTATATGAATGACAGAAATCAGTCCTCACTTGTATTAACTTCATGAGTGAAGAGATAGACAAGGTGGTGAAAAGCATGAAACCAAATACTGCTCCAGGTCCAGATGGCTTCTCTGTTAGCTTTTTAGAGCTTTTTGGCCCCAGTTGAGAGATATACTAATATAAATGCTTCAGGAGCTGTATCATGGCAGGTTGAAACTTGTCCAGACTAAACTATGGTGTCATTTCTCTACTGCCAAAGATTAAGGATGCTAATAGTATCCTACAGTATAGACCCATATGTGTTCTAAATGTTATGTTTAAAGCTATTACCAAAGCTCTGACACTTAGATTTACTCCTCTGGCTCGACAAGTAATCAGCTCTCTTCAGACTGGATTTATTCCTGGAGGTACATTTTGGATGGATGTGTAATTCTTCATGAAGTTTTGCATGAGTTGAAAACCTCTCACTCTGAAGGAATTTTGCTTCAGTTGGACTTTGAAAAGCTTATGATAGAGTTCAGTGGCCTTTCTTGGCAGAGGTAATGCATAGGAAAAACTTCCCTGACAGGTGGATAGATTGGATTAGACAAGCAGTGGAAGGAGGCAAAGTGTGTGTGAATATGAATGGAGATTGGCGAGAATATTTCTCTACTTTCAGAGGTTTGAGGCAAGGAGATCCTCTTTCTCCTTTGCTTTTTCACCTAGTAGGTGATGCACTATCTGCAATTCTGGATAGAGCTAAGGAAGCAGGTGTGATTAGAGGTTTGGTACCACATCTGATACCAGGGGGGATTAGTCATTTGCAATATGCTTCTGATACTTTGCTTTTTTTTGCATAATGACATGGAGTCTATTACTGGATTCTAATTCCTTCTCTACTGTTTAGAGGAAATGTCTGGCATGAAAGTCAATTACTTGAAGAGTGATATTTTCACAGTAGGGTTGAGTGTAGAGGAGGAGCAGAGGGTAGCTGATATAACTGTGAGATAGGCAAATTTCCAATAAAATATAATATCTGGGATTACCAATCAGCAAAGACAAGATCTCTTCTAATGATTTTTTTTCATTAAAAGGTAGAAAAGAAGTTGGACTCTTGGCAATGCAAACATTTCTCTTATGGAGGAAGAGATATATTGATCAATGCATGTTTATCAAATGTCCCTATGTACCTTCTGGGTTGCTACACTTTGCCTGTCAAAATACAGAAAAAGTTGATACAATAATAAATCACTTCTACTGGGAGTAAGAAGAATCAATTTCACATGGTCAGATGGGAACACCTATGCACCCCTAAAGATTATGGTGGTGTGGGCTTCACTGATATGAGAGTCAGAAACATTTGTTTACTGTCAAAGTGGCTGGAGGAGGTCAATTAACTACTGGAGCTTACACTGCAGATACTACTTATTAAAGGGCACACATTTCAAGACACCTTCAAGCTACTGAAATTGGAAAGCAATGATGTTATACTGGGTTATGATTGGCTATATCGTCACAGTCCAATCAATTTAGATTGGAAGGCCAGAACAATGAGTATTTGTCACAATGGGCAAGAAACCATTATTCTTTCTGACAGCAGCAATACTACTTCTCCAACATTGTTAGACCCTGATAAGTTTCAGAAGGAAATTGATAAAGGAGCTATGGGCTACTATCTTTATCCCTTATCTTGTGACTCTGCTGATACCGATGATGAAAATACTTTGGAGGAACTTAACTTGGTATAGTGAGCCTAGCAGGCGGCGGGAGTCCCGTACGATTGCTTGCATTTCTCTGGAATTGAACTAGCCCTTGGGAAAGGTAGACGTGAAGGTACCATGATTTCTCACTTTATAGAAGCGTTAGAGCTCGGCTGACACAGTGATCGAAAGCTGCGCAACCAAAACAACTTGAAACCGCCCATGCACCTTTTGCTTTTCCTGATATCGTCCCTTCGGGTAGTTGGATATGAGCACATTCAAATTGGAATTCTTCTGATCCCAGATCCAATAGAATTTTTGAGGTAAGAGGTACCGTGAGCAGATTTCTTTGTTCGATACCCAGTTTTTGATCTCGCAAGCAAGGAAATCGAAGAATAGCTCAGTATTATTACGTCTCCCTCCGATAATGAGTGGTAGTGAGCTCTGCCCTAGAGAATGAAGACTCCAAGCAGCATCTCAGTCTCGATATTTGCCTTTTCGGGAGACGACTTGTGATAAGCAAGTCAGCCATGTCCTAAAGAAGTAGTGGGAGTGCATGGTTATAAAGGAAGGCGCAAGTGTATTACGGAGCGAAGAAGCTTTAGAGAAAGTTCTACCTCGCGGGTGAAACCATAGATTGGAAGGTGTAGGTCACTCACCCGTGTAAACAAAGCGAAATCATAGAGCATAGCTCGTTTGTAATGCCCCTGTCCGAACTGACCACAGGATTTAGGTCGTCCCTCCCAATCAAAAGAAGGAGGGTTCTGTTCAGCTTCCGCTGCCACTCCAGGCATTGGAGCGGGATTCGGATGCCGCTCTTGACTGACCACAGCTTCCGGGGGAGCGGTCTGCTCCCGGGATGCAGAGGCGTCCTCACAGTCAGCCAGAAAAGCTTTGAATAGCTCTTCCGAGTTAGTGGATCCGGAGGGAGGCATTGAAGGGCCTGGGTCCCCCATTCCGTCCCAGTCGGACTCGGAGCGAAGCATCTCCCAACAAGATTCGAAAAATTCATTATCCCCAACCTAGGGCTGGTCGAGTATGAAGAAAAGACCTATATGGGATTCGGATTACCGAAATTGGATTTCCTTATTGATCCATATGTCGCTTAGACTTTACTTTTTCCCCTTTCCTCTATTTGTTCGATAGGGTCTTCGTCTCCGTGTAAAAGCAAACTCTCCAAATTTATGACCAACCTTTCCTTCAGTGATCTTACAACGAACAGGAGTTTTTCCATTGTAAATGAGTACGGAGCAATCAACGAATTCCGGCGAAATAGAAGATCTACGTGACCAAATTTTCCTGCTCCTCAGACTTTCTCTACTATGCCTTTTTTCGTGAACTACTAAATGACTCCTCTTGCTCCAAGCTCCCTTTTGTTGCCTTCTCGTTCACATCCTCGTTCAATTGAAACAAGCTTTCAATCAATATCTGCAGGCACATTATAGAATTCCTATATGGAAATTCATTTGCGGAAGACCTCCATTCAAACATGAGAAAAGCTTCTGGGCCCGTCCAAGATGGGATGGGAGAAAAAAAGCTAAAAAAATCTGGATTGTGCATTGGTCGGGATCTCCGTAACAAGTAGTGTGAACGGTGATGATCAAAACCAGGAGAAAGATCTGAAAAAAGGGGACTTGGATAGGATTTTGACCACGATCAAAAGATAGGAGGGGTTCTCTTTCTTTCATCGCCGTCAAAAGCAAAGGCTACCAAAAAAACCTTTACTATCACGGAGATCGTTAAAGAAAACATGGATCCAAATGCCAAAGGGGAAAAATGGTGGAAAAGCTTCTCAAGGCCTCGTCCTCCTCACCGCGCAAGCATGGGAAAAACGTTATGTGCTATCGTTGCGGGGAGAAGGGTCATCTTGCGGAGATCTGCAGAAAAGAGGCGACCCGCTTCGTTTGTGGCGCCTTCGGCCACAGATCCTTCTACTGTCCTAGGCGAGGGAAGCAAGGTAACCAAGTAATCCTCTTTCTTGTGCTTCAGCCCTATGAGGATATGGTGAGAAACGTGGAACATTGAGAAAATGTGCTGTGTCGTTGAGGGGAAGAGCTTTTCTTTCGAAGGCATCTTTCTGAAGGAAGAGTGTCCCCTCCATTTGGATACAGTTTCTGATTGTTAGCTAGAATATATGGGTGTATTGTCATTCAAGTTCTATAGATGGTGTCTGTCTCACTATCTGTTTGAGTGCCTGAAGGCCCCTGGAGGAGTCGTTCTGTGAGTTGTATTCAAGCTCGCCCTTAGACCGAGTCAAGTTAGCGATAAGAGTCAGCTACTTTGGCCTTGTCATTCGCTTTGTTGCCATATAGATAGGTTGGAGTGCGGGTGGCCACTAACCCAACGAACGAACTTACGTGTAGGTGTGATCCTATCTGCTCTTCCACTATAGGACTAGAAATCCAGTACAACCATGTCCCTTTCTTAGGGGAAAAGCCCTCTTTGAAGGAGAATCCACTTCTGAGCGCCAAAGGCGGGCATCCGACGTCACCAAAAAGAAGGAGAAAGGCATTCAGGCACCGCAAATCCAAGAAACTCCGAATACAGGCCGGCACGAAAAGCGAAATGACCAAAGGGATTGGGGCTGTTTCGGCACCAAAAAAAGTGTCACTATGCTAAACACATCGAATATCCGTCTCTTTATGTGGGAGCGAACCATCTTCGCTTACGGGTCTACCGATCCTATAGCTCCGATATAGATTTAAGTAACTTGGCAGAAAAAAATGCGGAAAAACGGTTTTGGATGGAAGAGGTAGATGAGAAAGACTTTCCACTTAGAGTCAGAAGTCCACGCTAGATGACCGATCTTTATGACCTTGAGGAAAATTACCTATCTTGAATTAATACACCAAAATCGGTTATTTCAATCGATCCACGAAAGGAATTGATCACCACGATAATGTGACGCAAGGCAAAATCTGTAATCAACATCGGTTATGTGAAATAGGTCATTTGAGAAAAAAAAGAGAGAATAGGACAATCTATATGTTTAACACAAGCGGTTAAGTCGATAGCTTTCTTAAGGAACAGCTAAAGAAAACGCTCTCACGAATCCTATTTTCTGATTATGTATGCCGCGACATTACGATTTGGAGCTTTGATCCGGCCATGTAGAGCACTCATAGAGGTCCGGCTTCACGTCAGTAATCTACCACACCCATGCTGGAATTCAGTAGAGTCCCACGAGTCAATCGACAAAAGCGAGAAACGAGGTTGTTCGACAAGGCTACGGTCTAACTTTTTCTTCCTAGCGGAGTTCAATACGAAAATAAAGGCGCTCCGCGTTGGGAATGGCGTACTACGTACGGGTGGTATTTCAGGTATAACTGATCAGGGTTGTTCTGAAAGCAAGTCAATTGGTGCTTTGGAAAGTGAGTGCCAGAGGCTAGTCACTGCTTGGTTTACAGAAGGGAAGGAAGAAAGAGATACCGAAGCAGATTCAGTATAGAAAAGAAGAAATTGATACCATTCATTCCAGTTTATTTGATACCCACTTAAAGTTTCTATCAAACCATGTCTTTTTCTTCGAACGTCAATCTCGTAGGAATTTCGATTGGAAGTGTGGTATTGAAGGGCGAAGCCTTTACTCTTTGACTTGTTTCTTTGAATATAACATAATATTGACTGCGCACTTCGAAAGATGATGGTGTATTCCGAGGATCAGTCCGTTTTTTATTGAATTCGCTGATAGATCTGGATGATTCAAAGAATGATTCTTCCCTGGGTATTTCCCCGGTACCATTATTTAAATTGGAGCTTTTCAATTCCATTTTTGAGATTGAGGTGAGGGTTTAAGACCGCTCGTAACGATTTTTTTCTTTTATGGCTGGGTGGGCAAGAAAAGGATTTGACTCTTGAAGATATCAACTCATACGCCTGCTCCATACATTCAAAAACATTTTTGGTACTTTCTATGAGAATGGATAAATAGAAATGGGTACATTCCTCTTTCTCTTTCTGGCCAAACTACCCATAAAAAAGAAGAGAGAGAGCTGTAAGAGCGGTAAAAGCAAGCTCGGTGGCCCGGTTTCACTACAGGTTGATATATCCTTTTGAAAGAAAAGTAAATTCGCTATGCTATAAGGTACCAATTCATCAAGGTATAAAACCACATCTACAGTGGGAGTCCCTATCTACTTTCGATTCCCTTCTTACTGGCTTTGCCAATACATCATACTGATTTGACGCTTCCTTACGCTTTCTTTCAAGCATTGCTTCCAGGACAACGGAGAGTATTCCAAGATAAAGAACCAGAACTGAGGTTGACACTACTGAAAGATAAAAGAATGGTGGATAGATGGATTCGCACCATCCCAAAACCGAAATACAGACAGACCAAAAAAATACGCAAATAAATACTCCACCACCAGCCTACCTACTAGCATGTATTAAGCGAATAGCTTGTATGGTAGTTGTTAAAGAAAAGATGTATGTAGTCCCGGAAGAGAAGCAATTGTCGTACGACCTGTAAGCGTCACTTTTGACTTCCTTGCCGTTTGTGAATTGAGTCAATCGAGTTACGTTTGAAAAATGAATGGAATTCTGGAGTGGACCGAATATCCATGGCAGAACCCCACACTGGCTAGGAACTGGGCTGCACTAAGCCCGGCACTTTTTGGGCTTCTTCATGAATCTAGTTTTCAGGTAAGGTCAGATCATCTTATTGAATAGATATCTGAAAGAAAGCAAAGGAATGAATCGTTTTTCCAATTACCTTCTCTCGAAAACCATAGATCTTCTGGTTACCATTGACTATCCGGCACTTTCGTCTGTAGAGCGAAGCAAGAAATTGCATGGAAGGGCTTTTATGCTAATATCAGCCTTGTTTGGAACAATAGATGCAATCCATTTCAGTGTATGTCACTGAGTTCACCATTGCAGTTGAGACGTCAGGCAATTGAGCGTTCCCTAGAGTTTGGTTCAAAGGCTAAGGACTCCCCGCCGCCTTCATAAGGGCACTAAGGCGGAGCACGGAAAAGCAAATTGGGCACCCATGTTTTACCAGTCCCGGATCTCAGGGCCGTTTTGCCAACCGCCGACATGAACGAAATCGAATTTCATTGCGGGAAATTCGGATTTCATGAGGGAGGAAAAGGGGGTGGAGAGTCGTACAATGCATTGGTGGGATGAAGGTGCTAGCTTGGCTGAGATAGGAAGTTTCGATGTGTATGTAGATTTGGTTCTAGTGCCCCCACCCTTTTCGAGATCTGTCAGGATTAGCAAGATGTTCTGGTGTAAACTATAGAGAAATGGAATGAATGAAATGTATCTAAGAAGAAAGGAAGCCATGCTCCATCCTGTTTCTAAAAAGAACATCACCTCCCTTTTTGGTTAGATACCGCTCCGTTAGGTACTAATGCTTCTACCTATCACCCGGAGGGTGAGTTTGAGAGCTGTGTTTTTTTCCAACGTTAATAGCATTCCGCGAGAAAAGTCATCTACTGATGTTGTCAGCGGAGTCCCTCGTCCATCCATGTATGAATAGCGGTATCCCCCATTTTGGACAGTGATGAGGTAGTCGACGCAATTTGCATGTGTATTTGCGTTCGGCTTTGCTACTTTCCTTCTAGAAAAGAATGTCCGCGGAAGGGAATAGTCTACGTGGCCCGGGGTAGTCTTTCAATTCCTTTATCGGGTGGGAGAGTTTAGAACCAGTTAAGCCAATAGCTGCTGCTTTAGTCACACTAGCTACATCAGTTGATCATGGATTTAGCATACCACCTCAGAATAGTCTACGTGGCCCCTTGTTTTTACTACAATTTGATATAGTGAATCCAGTAATGCAGACAGCCCTTTTTAAAGCGCTTTTAAAGCCCCTGACTCTCAAAAAGAGCTGGAGGTTTTGCCTCAACTCATTCCATGAATGTTGTTTCATTCCCCACGCGGCTGAATCCAACTCAGTCTTTATCCTGCCTTGGAGTTCTCTCTCATAACTGAAGCCAGGAGGTATTCGATTTATCGGATTTCGAGCTAGCTGCCCTTTTCTTGCTCCTTGCCATTAGCGCAGCCCTTTTCTTTTTCTTAGCTAGCGTAGTTTTTCACCTTCAAAAGAAGGCGCCAGCGCTTTTGTAGTGACCCCTCCGGGGTCCCGGGTTGCTTTGGCGCGCCCCACCCCGTCAGTCCTGTGTTGTACTTGACTTGACTCTCCCCCGCTTGCTGCTTGCTGATCGCAGTGTTCAAAAATGACACGAAGCTGGATATGAGTAGATGTTGTTGGTCGAAAACGTCTTTCATTCACAATGAAACAGAATGGTCTCGCTCGATGCGTCATTTTAGAATGTGTATTTTCATATTAAGAGTTCTTAAAAGTTCTCAACTCAAAGCCCAACCGTCAAAAGGATGCTACAATGTTCGAAATTATCAACTTAACATGCCCCCTTACTTCCTTCGTGACCTCCCACTACTTCATCTACCGAAATGATTAGGCAGATCTCGTTTTTTCTAGCATTAAACCTGCTCATGATCCTTTATTATAGAGCATGGAGCAGACAGAGAGATGAAAGGACCACCTTCTCCTGCTTGCTTGATCGGAATCTATTCACATTTAGAATAGCTGAAGTGCTACTTAACTTCACTTAGTAGTTGAAACTCGGAGAGACAGAGAGAGTCCTCTCTCATACTTGCCAATTCCAAGGCTGATCAGCAAGGGAATTGGCAGGAACCAACCTTAGTTGCCCCTCGGTAGAGTGAGTCTACTTAGCGAACTGGCAGGACGCGGAGATCGATTGATCAATATGCATATCGAGAGTTGATGGTTGACCGCCGCCCCCCTTGTCCTGCCCCGGCCGGGGAGGCAAAGGGGATTGCTATCGTCACCCTTTCTCCGGTGTATGTGAAAGAGAAAAAGTGACGCACTTTTAGGATTTTCGGTCTGCGGTTGGTTGGGCCAAAGAACGAGAGTCAGCTTCCTTAAGTCCGTTCTTCCTCAGTAGCTCAGTGGTAGAGCGGTCGGCTGTTAACTGACTGGTCGTAGGTTCGAATCCTACTTGGGGAGATTTGATTCATTCAGAATTCGAATTGATAGTTATAGCTTTTCTGACTAGCGACCCCTGTCCTTCTCCTTTTTTTTTTTCTAAAGACGCAGCAGAATCGTCAAACGGGACATCAAAAGTGGAAGTTGATTGTAGGATTTCTATTCCTCACTCTCGTATAGGTGAACTTGGTTCGTTCAATGAAAAGGGATAAGAAGGATCCACTGGGAATGAATGGGAAGACTGGGGTAGTATCTTCATTAGCCGGAAGGAATTAGTCTCCACTAGCGTAATTCGAAGAACGAACAAGAAAAGGCGTCTTTAGGTAGGAGGATGGATGGATGTGGTCCAATGGCTAAAGCTCTGCCAGCTTCTTGTAGACTGGCAGTCTCCGAGAGGAACCTTAACCCCCCGGGCCGGGTGGGATGGTATACTTTTTTTTTCGCCACAAGTGGGAACTCAGTCCTTGGTAAGACACAAGGGGGGAAGGAAGATCTTCACTCATTCATTAAGTAAGTGCCTGCGGTGAGACCCACAACAAACGAAGGGGGTGGAGGGAGACCGAAGAAGGAACAATTGTCTTGAATGCTACGCTGGGATCAGCAGCTTCCAGTGTTTTCAAAATGAGTCGGGCAGGAAGAGGAAGATCGGGCGGGGAAAACGGGGTTCGAACCCGCGACTTCTGGCGTGACAGACCAGCACTCTAACCAACTGAGCTATTTCCCCCTTTCGTAACTACTGTCGATTCAACAGTCACCTACCGGTTACCTTGTAACTATACCAAAGTAGCTGTACAACAGAATGCCCTTCGCCTTTAGTACTTTTCTTTTTCTTTTGACGACAGTAGAAAGAAATGGCTCTGCTCGCTTAGAGAAGGGGGCTCCGCGCTCTATCAGCTATCAGTTAGTTGGCGCTACGCGCGACTTCAGTTGACAAAAGCGAACAAGATAGCGCTAGCGCCCGCGGAGAACTTTCGTTTGTTCGCCTTCTAAAAGGCCTACTGACCTGCCGGTGAAAAGCCGGTTACAAAACAAATAATAAGACGTAGTGAAAAAGTACCAAAACAACTGAAGCCTACATCCCACTACGTCTGGGTTCCCCCTTCCTATGAACCTTGAGTCAATAGGTAGGGTCAACCTATACCAAAGTGGAAGGGCCACTATCTAAGCTATTAGTGGGCTGGTTTGAACTATTGATTTACTGAATCGAGTGAAGCTGTGTTGCGTAACATATAGGTCGCCAAGGCCTAGAAGTACAAGTGGTCGCCCTAACGGTCACTCTCAAACTCACTACTTGAGTGACGAAAGTCACTTAGCTTCTTTAATAGGGCTTGCCAAAGAACCCCTCCGGGGCCCCGGGAAGAGGAAGAAGGAGATAGAGCAAAGGTCTCCTCTTTCTGTCCGCTCTTCCCGGCATGTAGAGATCCGATTGGGCTTATAGTTTAATTGGTTGAAACGTACCGCTCATAACGGTGATATTGTAGGTTCGAGCCCTACTAAGCCCATCTGACCTGCTTAATCAATGACTCCGGTAGTCACCTGAACCACTCTCTCGGATAGCCCACAGCCTCTCTTCTGGATGCGAAAGAAGATTCGATCAACGTACAAGGTTTGCCTTCTTGTGAGAAGGAGGGTTCTGAATTGTGTTCTCAGTGCAAAGGGAGTCTTTGAGAAGGTTCCGTTTTTCTGAAGAGAGAGAAGATCAGTAGAGCAGTCCGGCAGCTGTTCGGGGGTCAGCTTTGGGATTTGCCTGATCGACCCCTACCAGTGTATTAATCTACAAAAATGAAGATTGACATTCGTCAATTTACCGGATCTATCCTCTTCTACTAACTTTACAAAATGGAAGGGAAAATGTGAAGACCAAAGGAGATGTCAATACTAAGTCATAGTCAATTGCAGAATCGGCCGGTTGGTTTGCTTCTCTCCAAGTATGGGAGATTTTCCAATCTTCGAAAGACGCTCGTACTTTCTTGATCTTATGATAGAGGGCTTTCCTTAGGGCTGGACTTTGGGATCTGAGAGTAGACCATGTCTTACGTTAGGGAATCCGAATCAATCCAAATCCTCTGACACTCCTTTTCAGCTGCTATTTGAATACATGTTCAGATGCAAAAGAGCTCGACTTCGAGTATGGTCTTGTTCTTAACTGCTTGAGAGAACGCATATATCCCCTTTTTATATTGCTAAACCTCCACAAGCCTTCCCATGCTCGCTAATTGAACCGTCCGTCTTCATCTTAATCCATTCGTTTCCCGGTGGTCAACACACAATAGAATATGTTTGTTTTTGATCGGAGATTGAGACAAAAGTACCATTTTTTAGGATGTTCGCCGATTCTTCCTCTTCTTTCTCTCATAAAACTGGAGATACTAGCTTCTAATCTGCATATTTTTGCAAATCCTTTTCCATTTGGATTTTTGAAAACATTAACTTACCTCTAGAATTCCACTATATATAACGTTGACGTTCCGCCAAAATGTGCCAGAGCGAGTGAAAGGCAAGCCTACCCACGGTGTTAACTTGCCATCCCCAACAAATCTGCTAGCAGCCCATTCGAGTTCCGCTTGGAAACAAGAAGCTCTTCTTTATTTGCGTTTTTTTGCCCAAGATAAGCCCATTTTCCAGAGCCAAGCCTATTATAAGAGTTCAACTGCCATATTCGGATGGAGTCCAAATGCTTGCATCTTGGGCTGAAGAATGACCCAATTCCTTAGCTTCCATGCATTAATCATATCCGGGGATGTGGGAATAGGGAGATGCCATCCATCTACACGACACGATAGCTTAAGCAAAGAATAGAGAGAGCTAAGCTAGAATACAAACAAAAAAGATATTCCACTAGCGTAGGCCTACCATAGAAAAGTCTAAAAAAACCTTTTCTTTGTCTGTCAGCGGGAGAGAAAGCAAGCTTACGGTGCTTTGGATGTTAATGTTTTTGTAGGATACTAAACACCTATATATATATATACATTGTTTTATACTCCTCTGTACAAGCGTATAAGAGCTATTATGCTCGATAAAAGGAAGTTTATGAATAAGTAAGTCTTTCTTTTTTGAATAGCCGGCGGGAGAACTTACTTTTCCGGCTATCGTATGAACAATGCCGTCCGCTTTTCTTTTTTGAGTTTCCATGGATCTCTCCGACGAAGTAGCGGAAGCATGAAATGCTATTCACGAATGAGCATTGCTATCTGATTCCTACAAAAGAGATAGGGGAAGCTCACTTTTGTCAAATGGGGCTAGAAAGCATAGAACCCCGTCTTAAATCAACCGGTGAATCCAGAATCAAAGTGAGGAGAACAGGATATGTTATGAGAAGAGTGACGTGGGAATAGATTGCATTTCAAAAAGAATCTATACACTCAATAAGCCAGAACGGGAAGATTCAACTGCAAAAAGAACTGGTACGGTGTGAGAAGAGGCCTATTCTCAATAATGAACAAGATGATGCAGCTCTAGTTGCTGGAGGCAGAGGACGTGGACGCGGCAGGAATAGATCCAGGGGAGGACGCGAATAAAAAAGGCTATGAGGATCATAAAAATTGAGGTGGAGGGAGATTGTATAACTAAGGATCGAGTAGAGGAAGACGTCAGTCTTTCAGTTGTAGATGATCATTACCGAAAAAGATGTACATTCGAATGAAAAAAGAGGCCTGTCCGAGAGGAAATAAAGAATATTCATTTGCGGATTCTTCCGAACAAGCAACGGATTGAGCAACTAGCGCGAAAGCCGTTGCGCGTTAGCGCATCCGTTTTCTTGCTCGGGAACGAGGGACTAAAAAAATTGTCAAAAGCCATCTTTCTCTTTAACTAACTAAGTATTCTTAAAAATATGTATGTCTATGAGGTATTTTGACTTAATGGGAAGTAGGCATCTCATTCATAGGCAAGAGCAGGCCGGCCTGAAGGCATGAACTGAAGGCAGGCAAGAAGGCATTAAATGGCTTTTAAGGATTCGGTGTAAAGATGCGGAGTACAGTATCTTTCTTTCTATAAAAATATATGGAATCCGCGATCCTATCCTATTTTTGAGAGTCATTTTTTCATTCGAAATTATTTTCTTTTCGCAAGAGCACTCAAACATAGATTGAAGATCTTCAGTTCTTCGGTCGGCAGCCGCAGTCAGTAATAGCAAGCAGCGTCCCATACTACTTTTCCTTTGAATGTTCATTCTGGAATTGAATGTCACAAACAAGACTCATACTTCAGAAAAAAAACTGCTTGAATCAGGAGCTGTAATCCGCAGCTTTAGAGATAGGGGCGGCAGTCACAGCATTGGCAGCAGTGAGCAGAGGTCAAGAAGAAGAAGCGGTAAGAGCAGTTAGAGAGCAAGCAGCGGCTCATCAAACCTTTCTGTTTCGGTTACAGCTCAAGCGGTTTGTTTTCAAGTAAGGTACTCAAGCAAGCTTTCCTCCTGAAGACAGAGTTTCGGGTGAGCTAGCAAAGAAAGTCAGCAGTTAACCGGAAATTTAGGTCAAATTAGCATTTCGTAAGTTTTAAGGTAAGGCCAGTTATGGGAAGCAGGCCATGGAGAAAGAGAGGAATCAATCGTCCAACGCTATGTTAACAAATACGTGAAAGGTTTGATTATTCCATACACTTGAACGCGTTCCTTATCAATAGGTTTCGGAGAGACGAGCAATGATTGCTTGACGATCTTCACTGCATGAGACTAGGACTTGACTCAAGCTTCATACGAAAGCATTTACTGAACTAAAGCCGTTGAGCCAAGTCAAGCGAAAGACTTATTCGAAGAAAGCTTTAAGAGAGTTTGTTGTCCCATGCCTTTCTGATGGTGAACCTCCTACTGCTTCTTCCAATTCTGAAACTGGGATTGGCCTGTTGACTTTGCCCTTCCTTTAGACAAAGAGCCCCCAGTTTCGCCAAAAGACCTCTGCGTGTTGTCATTCAACTCCACACAAGCCTGTCGTTGGGCTACTTGCGTCTTCGGCAGATACAAAGGAGAAGTGACGGGTCGGTGAAATAGCCCTCCAACTCGTAGCTCTTCTTGCTTAACGTGAAAACTCTCCTTTCCGATGAAAACGAGAAAGAAAGATGTCAACTACTAAATGTGCTGCTTTGTGAATTTGATACTAGGTAGTTCTCCCCCCTCGGCAGGCAAGTAGCCTTTGCGACTTACATCTCTGCTACAGGAGGGTATGAACCCCCGGATCTAGGCGAGGTGATGGCGGGGAACTCCAACAGCGTTTTGGTTTCCTCCTCACTGATTGATGGAGCCCAAGACTGCTTGACGACTTTCGGTGTGGGGTCAGCTTGAGCCGAGGTCGTCTCGTAACAGGAACAGGAAGAATAGCAAACAAGCACACAAGCAGGAATAGGAATATTGGCTGTCACTATCCTATGGTTAGCAATCAACTACGGAGCTGGCAACTCACAAGCCAGCAAGTCAACCTCTGTCAGATCTTCGGCCCAGTTTATGGACGAAACTGACTCTACTTCCTCATTCAGGCTGATATGAACTGCAAAGTTTTCATCTTTAGCGTGGATATCGTAGGTATAAATGAAAGAAACTGGAATCAGGAAGTTGTTTCTTTCTCTCGATACGCAGAGGGGAGAGCATGCCCTGTCTCAGGCAGTATATCAGTCGTTAACGATCTTACCGGGACACATCCAATTGAAACTAGAATCCCAACCTCTTTGGAAGAAGCTCCAAATAGAAAAAATTTCAGAGCGGGGAATCTTCCTACAAACTAAAATGTGTTAAATATATATATACCTACCTCTGCCTAGAAAAACTGGAGTTTCAGGCACCCTCGTGGGAGACATTGGATGTTGTCAACCGGCCTTAAAATGCTCATAAACAGCTCTTCCCCCTTTGACTTAGTTTTCGCTCTCCTCTGTTTCTAGTAGAAAAAGCCTGATCCTACTTTGGCGAGTCCCAACAGGTCTAGTATTCTTTTCTTTTTCGTCTGAGGGAACGTGGTAGCCCTGATCTAGCTAAGACTTGAGATTCCATTCTATTTCATTCTGATCTCGTTATGAGGAAATAGGTGAGGCGAGGCTAAGACAAGATATGGGACTTCCCGCGCTAAGTTGTTCCAATCTCTGTACTTAAGTAACCGAACTCGAAAGTGCTGCTATGAGCTAGATTTGTGCGTACAAGGGTTAAAGAAGCGAGCAAGGCTACCTTTCCGCTGGAAATCCTATACCTGAGTGCTATTTGATCAGAGTGAGTTGTAATTGAGCTTGATTTACTTGCTCTTCTATTTGCATTTTTTGTTAAGTATGTGGGTGACTCATCGTCGTGAGATCGGTTGGTCGAAAATTCTTTTCAAGTAGTCTCAGTCGGCGAACTCGGCTCCACAGAAGAAGTCAGTAGTGAATCAAAGAACTCATGCATGTAATCAGTGACTAGGGATCGATCAATCGGATGCAACCGAGCCATACAAAAAGAATTGGAAAAGGGATGACGCAAGAGCAGCGGAAGGTGACTTAGCAACATCAGTCATTTCCTATAGAAAGGAAGGAAAGGATCTCTCTTCTGTCTAGACGAAAGATCTCATTTTTGCTACCGCTCTCCCTCTTATGAGTCTCTGTCAGCCGTTGTTTAGTAGCTTTCAACGCGAGTTCAGTCATTCTCTTATATACTGAAAAGTACGAACTGACTTAAAGCACGAACATGAAGGAAAGGCTGAATTCGAAACATCTTGAATCGGATTCTCTCTTCTCAGAGAGCTTGAGAGTGAAATGAGTGGGCCGGCCAAAGAAGACCACTATGGAAGTGAAAGGGGAGGGCAAGAGCGGTTCGAAGACCATAGCCCGATGTGGGTACATTGGCGTCATCGTCGTATGAAATTCACGCACAAAGGGCGCCGCATCACTCTCAATGGCATTCAAGATAATCCTTCCTGCCGTCCAATCTCTGTCCGTAAGCTGCAAGGATTGCGGAAACGGGGTGCTGTTAGCCAGTGTGTGCAAGTGCGTCAGATTCACCAGGAGCATGATCTGCAAGCAATTACTCTGGATGCTGATCCTGCAGAGCAGACACCTCCAGCTGTTCAAGAACTGCTACAGGAGTTTGATGCTTTGTTCCGGGAGCCAAAGGAATTACCCCCTCGTCGTGCCTGTGACCACCAAATTCCGTTGGTGCCAGGTGCAGTGCCAGTCAATGTCCGGCCATATAGATATGCACCCCACCAGAAAACAGAGATTGAGAAGCAAATCTGTGAGATGATGAACAATGGCATTATTCGTCGCAGCACGAGCCCCTTCGCTTCTCCAGTGCTCTTGGTTCGTAAGAAGGATGGATCCTGGCGCTTTTGAAATATCCTATGCCAGTCGCGGGTTGTCCCAAGCTCAACGTAGGTTCGCAAGAGAAAAAGAGGGGGGTACCTTGTCTGTCGGTCGAAGAAGGCAACAAACAAGTGGAAGCAACCGATGCTTTGGTCATTCTACTCCTTGATGCCAGTCTGTGCTTGCTGTCATGCTGGCAAAAGCGGGGGTTTCGGCCGGCTTTACCTACTATTGGATTTGAACCAATGACTCTCGCCGTATGAAAGCGATACTCTAACCGCTGAGTCAAGTAGGTCAAGCTGAGTCAAGTCAGAGAAAATCGAAAAAAAGAGAAAGCCAACCAAAGCGCAACCAGAGTTCTCCGCGGGGTGGAGCGCTAAGAAAGAGAAAGCGTTATCGCTATACGAAATGAAGCAGCGGCTAGCACACTAAGATAAACCACTTGGTTTAAAAACTGCTTAGTGGCGTGTGATTTCAACACTATTCAGAGGTATATGACAAAAATTGTGGGAGAGACCTCTATGTTCCTCAGCTTAAATCATTCTATGATTGTTTACAATTCTGTCATCTATTTTACATGAGGGCTAGAGGGTGGGTCTTGGGAGCAAGAAAAGTGTTGAGTCCCAGGCGCATTATGGTACGACTGAGACTGAGTTGGGCAGGAGCAAGCGGTTGGATTGGCCTGACTCTTCAAGACCAAAGATACTCGGCTTCCTCTTCATCAAGTCACGAAATTCGACCCTTAGTTAGCAGCACCAAAACTAGAGCAGGCCCAAGACAAGCAAGAACAGTCAGTCAGCACCGATCAGGCAGGAAGCAGACAGTAAGCTAAGAATACTGGAAGAAGGTGGTCGCTCAGCCAAAGCCCTAGTTCAACCAGAACAGTAGGGAAAGCGGTAGAGGCCGCTCCGTAGCTTTGGTCGTCGCACTCTAATCGCTTTAGAAGAAGCAGCTATTCTATTGCTTGGCTATAAAGCCTATAAGTAAGAACTCTGGGGAAGGAATCCGATCTGCAGATGAAGCAGAAGCAGGCAAAAGGCGAGCGCACAGCGAGGAATTTTCCATACTAGATCGACTCAACATTACCGAATCTACTCTGAGACTCTCTTCTCTTCATGGTTGGCTGTAAAAAAAGAGTCTCTTTAGTCCCCAACTCTATGGATTTTACTTTTTGGCCCCTGCTCTCGACGTTTGCTCGGGACGGGAGGCTATGAAATAGTTGAAAGCAGATGCAACATTAAAGAAAGTCAATCCAGTAGCCTTAAGTCGTACCGAACACTATGTCCTAATTAGTAAGGGATTTCTTTCAACCGGTGGTAAGCCGGTGGTACCCGGAGAAAACGTTGCCCGAAGGAAGGGACTAAACCCATCTGTTCAAGTAGTAGCCAAGTAGTACCGAAGGAGTATCTCCGAGTTAAGGAGTACCGAAGGGAAGGAAGAAAAACCAAGTGAAAGAAAGAGATCGCAATGGTCTAAGATATAGTCAGTGAACAATAACTCAGATCTGATGTCGGATCGAAACAAAAATGCAAAAAGACAACACAAACGTAAAAGATCGAACTCTAATTTAGTTACTGAGTGAGATGTTTTGCTACCTACAAAAGGTTGGTTCTTCCCTACAACCCCTACCCCTCCAAGGCAGTACTCTTCATCGGCAAATCCGAATGTCTCGATCCGAGTTGAGACCCACCTACAGAAATTGATCCATCGAACGGCTTTTTCTATAGTGGCAGGAAGTCTCCAACTCTTCGATATGCGCTAGCTAGGTAATCCCTTTACTTAATCTGATATGGGATCTCTTGCTACCAGAAAGGAACTGAACTGGCTTGCCCGGAAAGAATGGATTGCGACCCTTGGAGAGCTAATGGTACTGGACTGATAGCGCACTGATTGAACCGACCCCGGACGTACCACTGGGGAACCTGTGGCTGGAGAGAATCTCTCGCGATGAGAGAAATGTCAAATGGGAAGCTCTATGGAGGCACACATCGTGTCGTTCGTCATCGAAATGGGACTGACTCGCTCGGGAACAGGCACAGGATTGAGGAACTTTCTGGCGTAACACACCCGTAATGGGGCAATCTGACTAGCTGGTCAAAACCCTTTCCGCAGTGTGTTTAAGTGGTGCTGGAAAGGAATCAAGAGGGGAGGAGGAAAGCTGTACCAGGTGGAAGGAGAAGAGCTGATTGCTACTAAATCAGAACAAGCTTAGTTCTGCATGATGGCTCAATGGTGCATGGTCAACTCAGTAAACCTAACATCTCTGATCTCTGATCCAATTTCAACCCTACTGAACTCTTAAGAGTAGGTGTTTCAAGAACCTAAGTCCTTACAAAAAAAAGAATCCATGATCACTATATACCCCGAAGGTACTGAGCCCAAACATCTGAAGCCATACGGATACTCACATCTGCAAAAGGCTGAGATTGAGAATTGAGGAATTGCTGAAGAATTCACTGATACAATCCTCTACTAGCCCCTTTGCTTCACCTGTGCTGTTAGTGAAGAAGAAGGATGGGACATGGAGGATGTGCATTGAAACCAGGCAGCTGAATGCCAGTACAGTAAAGAAGAAATACCCAATTCCGGCACATAGATGCCCTATTGGATGAGGTGGTGCTAAATATTACAGCAAGATTGTCATCAGATCAGGATGAGAGAGGAAGACAAGCCCAAAACTTCATTCAGAACCCTGTAACTATGAATTCAATGTGATGCGGGCTTACAAATGCTCCTGCAACGTTTCAAGCACTCATGAATGATGTGTTCAAGCCCAGAAGATTTGTGTTGGTTTGATGATATACTTCTTGACAGTAAAACACTGAAGGAGCATCAACAGCACTTGCAGCTAACACTTTTTCTGCGGAATCAGCTACATGCTAAGATGAGCAAGTGTGAGTTTTGACTTTCGGGGTAAAATGGAAAATAAGGTGGCAGATGCATTTAATAGGAGAAAGGCCGGAACATCTGTCCAGCTGGTCCAAGGTGTGCAAACCGCTTTGTGAAGGCCGACTGAGAATGAGGGACCTAGTAGTGTATTTCGAAGCCTTCTAGGCAAAGCTGCTTTGGCGTGCACTGAAAGGGCGTCTTCCTTTCCTATATTATACCAGAGGTGAGTGCATAATCTGGTGTAGAACGGAGGGGATATCCTAAGTTGATGTGCACAAGTGCTTCCTCTGATTGAAGTCGATTGCCTCAACCATTTATTAGTACATCAACACAAGAAGTGGCGAATTGGGGATGGTACTACCTCAGTGAAACTGTGGGAAGATGGGTAGGTGGGGCCTCTCAACCAAGACATCGCGGTTGGCGAGTGGGGACTCTACTGAATTCTAGCATGGGTGTGGTAGATTACTGACGTGAAGCCGGACCTCTATGAGTGCTCTACATGGCCGGATCAAAGCTATTCTAAAAACTAGATCCATTGGAGTGGGAAGTACTCAAGATGTAGAAGAGGACTCAAGCAGGTTTGGTCCTCTTTCTCTGATGTGTTCTTAGAACCCACTACCCTCCCTCCTAAAAGACCATGTGACCATCGGATTCACCTCACGATAGTCAACCAGTGAATCAAAGGCCTTATAGGTATTCACACCACCGGATGAAAATTGAAGCCATAATCAAGGAGTTACTCTAGAATGGTACTCTACAACCTAGTTCATGCCTCACCGGCTCTTCTTTACAAGAAGAAAGAAGGTTCGTGGCGCCTATGGATTATAGGCAACTCAATGCGCAAACCGTAAAAAAGAATACCCGATACCGGTCATTGATGATCTTCTGGATGAGCTACACGGTTATACTGTGTACTCAACAATCGTTTTATCTATTCCCACATCGATTCACCAATCTGGAACTCGTTATGGATAGAAGGTCCGTAGAAGTGAAAGTAGGACGACGGGAGAAAAGAGTAAGGAGTACCGGAAAAAGAAGATTTTGGACTTTCTGCCCACGAAGAAATAGTAGCATTTGAAACTGGAAAAGATTTACTTGGATAGTAAATCCCCAAGGAAGGGCTATAATCCAAACAAAGGAGGAGCTAGCGGACAGTTCGAATTTCAACGATTAGGGAGGGGAATGAAACACTTGTCTTTCACAATCAATTCTTTCTTTTTTTATGTTTAGACACGCGAAGCGAGAGCGAAACTCGCTATGAGGAGAAGACTCGGCAAGAGAGTGTTTGAACAAGAGGAACTGCCGTCTAGTTGAGTTTGATCATTCTCTCTTTCTATCTCTCTTTCTTTCAAGAGCTGAATAAGGGCATAGCCGCAAAGGAGAGAGAAATCGGACTTTCTTCTTTACCCCCCTCATTATTCAAGACGTGAATATAAAGTGTATTGTACTCCCTTGGATCTTTTCCGGATCTTACTCGTCGTTGATCAAGGAAGCTAGAAGGATGGGTGGTAGGGTGAATGGACATTCGTATCCTCTCGACTCGTCGGTTAGGAGAGTAGCGACCAAAAAGAAATCATTATACAGGATTAACTGCTGTAGAGATAAAATGTAGGAAGGAGAAAGTTGGTTTCAATGAGTCATGTGAATTGTAGAAGAAATAGGTAAACAAGGCGGGTTAATATATATACGTTGAAAAGCAAGGGGATAAATTGAACGAAATGAAGAGCAATCCAGATCCTATTTTGTATACTATAAGAAAAAGGCACTGAAAACTTGGAAACGGAAGATGTTGTAACTGATATGGGTAGTCACACATTAGCAAAATGGTGTAGTGGTTGGCCAGGTAGCTTCTTCTTTTGAACAGCATTTCATTCTGTTTTGGATGCTTTCTACTATGTTTCAAGTGATCAAAGAAGAGTTTATTTCCCACTACTCATATCACATCTTATGTGTTGATGCAAGCTGACTAAATCAATAAGATGGTATTCGTATTTGATTAGACAAGATGGTATTCTTCTTTATTCCGGAGCACAACAATCCGGATCTCTATCTTATAGCTTATCCTTCCTATTCTGTATGTATTACGGTCATGTCAAGTCAATGGTCTGTCTGCCTGCAACCGGTCTGAATGGCTTCAGTGAATTGTTTGCTGAGCCTACAGAGTGACCTCCTAGAGGACAATAGACCACAAAATACCCTTACTAGCCAGGCACTAAACCTGTCAATCATTAGAGAAGGGACAGAGTTCAAGATAAGACTATCTTGCCTGTTTGGTAGAGAGAGTACCGGGTATTCCGATGGTTAAAGAGTTCAAGTCTTAGTGGCAAAGGGGGACAGCTTTGGCCTGCAACCGTTTCCACTTTACGGCCCACAGCTTGTGTTCTTCGGTATTAATTCGGTTTCTGTTTGTTTGGCTTGTCTCGTGCACACCTGAATTGAATCATAGTAATGGGACTTTGGTAATCCAGTGATGAAGTCAATGCTGATAATGGACCATGCTTCATCAGGAATGGGTAGAGGATCGAAGAGGCCAGGGAGTTTTTAATGTTCTACCTTAGCTTGCTGACAGATTTGACACTTGTTGACAAAAGATTCCACTGATTGAAAGATTCCTGTCCAAGCAAATAGTGCCTTGATGCGGTGATAAGTAGCAGTAATGCCAGAGTGGGCACCAATACCACTGGCATGAAGTGCTTGCAAGATGTTTTTTTCATTTAGAAGTTTGCACCAACCATACTCTTCCTCTATATCGAATGACCCCATTATGCAATGAATATTTGCTATTCTTGTGAGTGCTCAGGACTGCCATTCAGATAGTAAATTCTGGGTGAATGTGTCTTTGCTGTACCCTGCAACAATATCAGTGAGCCATTGTGGTTGACAGGAAGTAATGGCATTGAGTTCATCTGGCTCATGTAATCTAGATAGTGGTGCATCAGCTGCCCTATTCTCTGAGCCTTTTATTGGATGGTATACTTGTATCTCCATGAGCTTGAGGAAAGGAAAGCTTTGTGCTGCATTGGTGTTTTAAGTCTTTGAGCAGTCAAATGAGCTAAGCTCCTGTGAATGAAACGCCTGTCCTGCTAAGCCCAAACTCTAATGTGCTTGACTTGGAAGTAGGCCACTCTTTCACTGTGAGGATCTTCTTTTAGTCGTGTAGCCACCCCTTGCCACTAATGACATGACCCAGGTATTCTATCTGTGGTTGAGCAGAATGAACATTTATTCAACTTCACATATAGTTGATTCTGCTTCAGAAGGTCAAATACTTGCTGCAAATGGGTGACATGATCTTGCAAGGATTTGCTGTAGATTAAGATGTCATCAACAAAAACAAGTACACAAACCCTAGTCAGCTCAGCCAGAATTGTGTTCATAGCACTCTGGAGGGTGGGTGGTGCATTTGTGAGCCCAAATAGCCTAAAATTCATAGTGACGTGGGTCTTGAATGCCGTTTTGTATTCGTCTGCTTCATGTAATCTTATCTGATGGTAACCAACTCTCAGATCCAGCTTAGTAAACCAAACAGCACAAGATAACTCATCCAACAATTCTTCAACTACAGGCATTGGGTATTTTATTAGACGAATCCATCTTATTTCCTTATTTCTCTGTTTTGGTAGCAGGAGAAGTAGTTTGTTCAGCCCGGACTTCAAGTAGTCTCCCCCGTTGACCTTCTTTTTTAGATAGAATCCTCAATGAGTGGAAAGGACTCCAAACTTGCTCCACAGTACTATACCATACAGAGCCGCGCCCTTGTGATATGATAAGAAGAAAAGGGGCCAGGCCGCCTCTTTTCTTTCCGCACCAAGCCTTCTTGTAAAATCGGGTGTATAGCTCAGTTGGTAGAGCATTGGGCTTTTAACCTAATGGTCGCAGGTTCAAGTCCTGCTATACCCAACAAAAAAAACCACTCTTGTATTCGTAAGGATGCATAGTAGCCTTCAAAGAGCACTCTTTGGCCCTTGAGAAAAGCCCCTTTCTCATCAACATCTCGACTTCGCTCGTTGTTTGAGGTAAGTATAAAGGAGATCAGATCTGTCCCGGGAATCGGAAGGATACAGAAATATGGAATCGAGCACAGATTATAGGAAACAAGCAAACAGAACAGGTTGGATCCCCATCTTTAACTGCACAGAGCAGCAGCCTACTATTGATTGATGATCTTACCTTCCTGAGAGTCGAGGAACAGCAGATGAGATAGCCGAAAGGGGGGACCCCGGGTAATAGGTTTCCTTTCGGTTTAGGCTTGAGAGAAATCAGGAACTGAACTGAGCACTCCACAAGTATGGATTGGATTGTTTCATTCTGATACCAACTTTCATGCTGGAAGATAAGGTTTGCCATACTGGGAAAGGGGGAAAGGAAATAGGATCCCTCTCTTCTCTACAGGAATGAACTTCTCCTCGCCGCCCACTGGCAGCTATACTTAGGTTAGGCGCAATAGGTGACTTAGGTTGGGTTGTCTGGATCAATCCTACAACGAGTAGCTCTCTTTCCTTTTAATGGAACACTCACTAGATTCTGCTAAATAGAGCGATAACTGCAAAGATAAGCCGGGTCATCCGAAAATCAGGAAATATTTCCTTGATTTTCTGCATGGCATATTTCCTATCATTTCACAACCTACTTTTTTTCTTAGTTAGATACTATAGCACCTTCCCTTCATGGGGAGATGTTTATATACCATCTAAATTCATTCATTCATTCATTACTTACTTGCTCTTCTTTCCCAGTGATCGGAATAGGGATTTCCATGGATTGTAGGCCCTCGATTGTAATGATGGTATCAATGAAGATGAACATGATACTATTTAAAGCAATGGTTGATAGAGCGAGGTCTAACCTTGATTGGGTAGACCGAGAAGCAAACCACTAAGCAACTGGACTGCAGCCCCGAGAAAACAAGCAGTTCGGAAAAGCAAGTCAGGAATACGGTGGCGATGCAGCAACGATACGCATTCCCGCAAGGGGTAGTGAAAAGCCATTAGGGGGAAGAGATAGGTTCTTATTCTAAGCCAAATTACTATACCATAAGATGATTACCATTATGAGATGACACTTGAGAGGGCACTTTAAAGTGATTGAACCCACTTTCCATGTTAGTTTAAGCAACAATATCGCTAGGGACCAAGTAGTGAAAACGGCAGCTCCATTTTCCAAAACTTTCTGTCTCATAAGACTGTGAAACCACACAATTTGACATTCCCCTTGGGAAATAGGGAAAAACAGGCCCGGATTCCGATAACTTATGTCTCGCCTAGTGGAAAAGTACACAATTGACTAAGAAGATTGGAAGGGTGGTACGAAAATACTCATCGGGTCTTTCGTTCAGCAGTCATGATATAGCTTCTAGCTTTGACCGCTCTTAAGGTGCCCGCACTCTTGGCTTGAATCGCCGACTTGTGTTTCGGTTTTAACCGAAAGCAGAATCCTATCATTTCACTACTCGACAGAGGCTCCTCATTCATCCATCGGATAGGACGCCCCATCTATGGACCAAGAGAACGAGATATTGACTTTTTTTACATCTGTAACTACATTCTCACATTTCTTTTTTGATCTCATGACTTTTTATGCGATCGGAAAACGAATGAGATCAGAAAGGCCATCATTGGGGCAAACAATGCAATAGCTTCGGTGAGAGCAAAGCCCAAAATGGCATAACCAAATGATTGTTTAGCCAATGATGGATTTCGCGCCACGGAATGAATCAAAGAACTGAGGACGTTTCCAATACCGACAGCAGCTCGGCTAAAGCAATTGTAGAGCTCCGGCACCTATTGATTTAGCACCTTCTAACATCTCGAGTCGAGGAAAACACTTTTCTTGTCACGTTTTTCCTTCGCTGTTCTTTCTTGATTTCTTGTTGATGATTCGAAGTACTTGGGCCTGCACCTCCATAATTTTCAAATATTGGGTTATGCGGACCACTAATTTGATACATATTATCACAATTTGCAAGGCTTGTCACATATTAAAGAAAATGAGCTGTGGATTGAAAATCATCAGGTATAGGTAATCATCAGGTATAGGTATAGGTAGGGGGTCCGTCAACCCTGTGGGCTGGGTGGGGTATCCTGAACTACTGGAGCAGCTCCCCCTTGTGGCTGGGGTAGACTCTCAGCAGCTTGGTTACGCATGGCACGAAAATCTATCTTAAATAATTATGTGCAAAAAGTCCAAAATAGGCCTATTGGGGTTCAGTTGGCGAGAAAAGCCTTCTTCCTACATCTGCGAGTAAGGGGCAACCTTTTTTATTAATTCACAGGTAAGGCAAAGTGCTTTCGTTTTAAGAAGCATCTGGTTCCATCTTTCTTTCGTTAGTTAGCCACCTTTTTCTAAGAAGGATTTTGTAATTCAGGATTAATAGTACTTAGAATGGCTTTTTCATATTGAGAAATCTGTCTAGTGGCATTCGATCACAGAAGCCGTTGACAGCAGCATAAATCACAACAATTGTTTTTCAATTGGAAGTGGTTCATATTGTGGTTGTTTGGGCACTTCTGTAAGCCTTGCACCTCTATTGATAATGCCTGAGTCGCAGCATCAAGGTACTGACCCAAATTGAGCGAAGGCGGCCACTTCGCGATATTG
>NW_028261011.1:45000-53379 GCF_056163025.1 Triticum urartu | reverse complement strand
AGGATGATGGTGTCATTCTCTAGCCGAACGCGGAACATTCCATTGGGTAGGGCTTCCGTAACTAAACCTTCGAAAGTTACTTTTGCTTCTCTCGGGTTTTTTTTTTCTCTCCTATTTTTTTTTTCTGTCATATTTTTTTTCTCCTATTTTTCTATTTTTATTTTAAAAATAGGAAGGGCGAGATAGAATTCGAGCACTATAGGCGGGGCGATTACCATATATAACATAAGACTTCTCCCCCAATTCTGTTTAGTCGAGCTTCTCGATCTGTCATTATTCCTCGAGAAGTAGAAAGAATAGCAATTCCCATTCCACCCAAAACTTTAGGAATTCCTTGATAGTTGGTATAAATTCGTAAGCCGGGTCGGCTGATACGCTTTAAAAAGGTTCTTGTTCTATATATTCCTTTTATAGTCTTTCTCTTTTGATGTCGCAAAGTTGAAACCAAGAAATATCTGTTACGTTCCTGATGTTTCCGAACACTTTCAATAAAACCCTCTCGTAGAAGTATTTTAACAATGTTTTCGGTAATATTTGTAGATACTACTCGAACTGTTCCTTTTTTATTCATGTCCGCATTTCTTATAGAGGTTAGTAAATCAGCAATAGTGTCCTTGCCCATAAGACTCTAATTCTAGGTTCCTCCTAATTTTTCTATAATCAACATGTTTTCTTTTTTTTTTTTTCATTTTGGATTTTAAAACATATACGTAAAACACAATCTACTAAATTAATTCTTTGGTCTCAATTTCGCCTACTAGTATTTATAATACTTCAGGAGCTAATGAAACTATTTTGGTAAAATTCAATTCTCTCAATTCCTCGGCAATCGCGCCAAAAACTCGAGTTCCTTTTGGATTGCCTTTTTGATCAATTATAACCGCAGCATTGTCATCATAGCGGATTATTATACCGTCTTCGCATTTGAACTCTTTACATGTACGTACAATTACAGCTCGAATTACTTCGGATCTTTCTAGAGGCATTTGGGGCAATGCGTCTTTGATTACAGCAACAATAACATCACCAATACGAGCATATCGCTGATTACCAGCAGCTCCTATGACTCGAATACACATCAATTTTCGAGCTCCACTATTATCTGCTACATTTAAAAGGGTCTGAGGTTGAATCATATTATTTTGATTTCAATTTGTTATTTCAATGCAAAAGGATGAAAGAAATATTGTCTTTCCAGAAAGAAAAACCGAGCATTTTTTTTTATCTTCCATACCCCTTTTAGGGTTCTATATCTCTAATCGAATAAATTGACTTCGTATGGGCATTTTACTGGCAGCTATGGAGATAGCTGCTCTAGCTACAGTTTCAGATACTCCCCCCATTTCATAAAGTATACGACCAGGTTTAACAACGGATACCCAATATTCGGGGGACCCCTTTCCCGAGCCCATACGTGTTTCCGTGGGTCTTAGTGTAACCGGTTTGTCGGGAAATATACGTACCCATATTTTTCCACCACGACGTGCATATCGTGTTATTGCTCTTCGTCCTGCTTCTATCTGTCTCGCCGTGATCCAAGCGGGTTCAAGTGCTTGAAGAGCATATCTACCAAAACAAATACGATTGCCTCGGCAGGATTTTCCTTTCATTCTTCCTCTATGTTGTTTGCGAAATCTGGTTCTTTTGGGGTTATAGTCGATGGTTCTCTTTCTTAGTTCCATCTCTACTGCAAAACTGGACATGAGAGTTTCTTCTCATCCAGCTCCTCGCGAATGGAATCAGAAAGCATGTAAATTTCTCTAATTCATAATATTCCAAAATATTACGGTACGGATAGATACACATTAATAGATAATAGAAAAAGTTCGGTTTTTTTTATATTGAATTTGTTAAAACAGAAAAATATAATATATAGTCAAAAAAGAAGATCTAGAATATATCCAGATGTGTGTGTATATTTATCTAAATTCTATATTTATAGATAATGTAATCCTTCTTAAAAAAATCCTTATTTTTACTCTTATTGAATCGCGGTAAAGTATTCTAATTCAATAAGAATTTCGCGGGCGAATATTTACTCTTTCCTGTCTTATTTGTTAATTTATAAACTTACCAAATAAGACAATTTTTTTGGTTTGTTCCGCCATCCCACCCAATGAAGTGTTAGGATTCTTTTCAATAAAATCCTATGGAATCATAGGTTCTGTCGTTCCCACTGCTTCTCCTTGAATGGTTAGGTCTGAATCCCGCAACGGAGCTTCCAAAAAATTTCTTTCCGAGTTAATTTTCTCAGTTTTATTAACCCGGGCGGCTCTTTATTATTGCTTTAAATTTGTAGTTCTTGTTTCAAGTTACAATTTTTAATTCTCTATTATTTTTATTATATTGATGCTTTATCACATTGCCTTTTATGATGTAATTCATAGACCATACATAGTGGAATCCTATATCTTATTTATTTCCTCTTCCTTCTTTCTATCATCCCTCCCTTTATCCACATCCCTTTAGTTTTGCTTCACAACCTAGAATCCCTTTTCTTTTTTAGAGAAAAAATTGCAGTTGCTACAACTATATGACACATCTACTCATTTATGTTATGATAGAGGTATTTATTCATATAGTGACTGTTTCTTAGTTAGGATCTCGACAATACGAAGCAATAGGTTGGTTATTAGTTAATTTTCTATAATTACTAAGTTTTTTTCTTAAAAAAAAGAAAAAAATAACGAGTCACACACTAAGCATAGCAATTATATTAAATGATTTATCAATTTTCATTAAATCTTATAGAAAGAGGTATAATTTCTTCTTTTGCAGGGATTTCAGGAAAAAAGTCTCTTGTCATTTTTTATTCTATCAATGGACAGAATCCGAAGACAAGATTACTTATTCTTCGTCTACGAATATCCAAATTTTTACACCTAATACTCCATAGATAGTCCGAATTGGATAGCAGCAATAATCAATTTTAGCGCGAATTGTTTGGAGGGGAAGTCTACCCTTTTTAATAGATTCGGCGCGTGCAATTTCTTTTCCTCCGAGACGACCCGCAATTTTTACTTTTACTCCCCTTATATCTGCTTTTTTAGTTAATTCAATGGCTTTTTTCATTGCCTTTCGGAATGAAACTCTATTTTTTAATTGGAAAGCTATATATTCTGCAAGAATGTTAGGCTGTCTATAAGGTTCTTTAACTTTTTCGATAGAAATATTAAATCTCTGGTTTACAGAGTTAATTTCCTTTTGTAGATCTTTCTCTAATTCTTCGATTGCTCCTTTTTTCTTTAATAAATTTGGGAATCCAATATGGATTATGACGTGGATCGTATCGATTTCTTTTTGGATTTCTATATGTGTAATTACTTCGGAACTTGAACCTGAGTCCATTTTTCTATTATGTGTAATTACTTCGGAACTTGAGTCTGATTCTATTTTTCTATTCGAGCCCTTTTTCCTATTCTTTTGTATATAGTTCTTGATACAATCCCTTATTTTTTTATCTTCCTGTAGACCTTCAGAATAATTTTTTGGTTGTGCGAACCAAAAGGAATGGTGTTTTTGGGTTGTACCAAGTCTGAAACCGAGTGGATTTATTTTTTGTCCCATATTTTTCTATTCTATATTTTTTTTACTGGGAATACGAAATCTTAGATGGATCTAAAGGTTATTTAGATTTCTTTACTATATTTAGTACAATTGTTATATGACACATGCTTTTTTTTATGGGGAAACTACGTCCTCGAGCTCGAGGTCTGAATTTCTTCATAATAGTACTCCTACTGACTTCGGCTTTAGTAATAAATAAATTCGCTTTGTCGAAATCCCTATAATGAGTAGCATTTGCGGCTGCCGAATAAACCAACTTTAAGATGGGATAAGATGCTCGATAGGGCATGAGGTTCAGTATCATAACAGTTTCCTCGTAGTAACGCCAGCGAATCTCGTCAAGAACTCTTTGTGCTTTGAAAACAGACATAGGGATACGTTTTTGTGCTTTGAAAACTCTCTCGAACTTAAGTAGACGATCGGTTGGAACTTTCCTTGCGAGTTTCCTTAGCCCACTTTTCTTCTTCTTTATCCTAGGGATATACTTTACTAGTTTGAAACTTGTCATAAATAAGGTTATTCCCCGCCTACCTTTACTTTATTTTGAATCTTTTTTTCTTCTTAATCTTTCTATTCAGAATTCAGTTAACGACGAGATTTAGTATCCTTTCTTGCATTTTCATAACTCGTGAAATGCCGAGTAGGCACGAATTCCCCCAATTTGCGACCTACCATAGGATTTGTTATGTAAATAGGTATATGTTCCTTTCCATTATGAATCGCGATTGTATGGCCAACCATTGTGGGTAGAATGCTAGATGCCCGGGACCACGTTACTATTGTTTCTTTCTCCTCCTTCATATTGACCTTTTCTATCTTTGCCAATAAATGATGAGCTACAAAAGGATTCGTTTTTTTTCGTGTCACAGCTGATTACTCCTTTTTTCCTTTTTAAAGAGTGGCATTCTATGTCCAATATCTCGATCGAAGTACGGAGGTCAGAATAAATAGAATAATGATCAATGGAAAAAAGAAAAAAATCCTTTAGCTGGATAAGGGGCGGATGTAGCCAAGTGGATCAAGGCAGTGGATTGTGAATCCACCATGCGCGGGTTCAATTCCCGTCGTTCGCCCATCGCATTATTGCAAATTCCAAAAATGCAATTTTCCATATTCCTAGTTACGTATTTACTTACGGCGACGAAGAATAAAACTATCGCTATATTTTTTCCTTTTCCTAGTTCTTCTTCCAAGCGCAGGATAACCCCAAGGGGTTGTGGGTTTTTTTCTACCAATGGGAGCTTTCCCTTCACCGCCCCCATGGGGGTGGTCCACAGGGTTCATAACTACCCCTCTTACTACGGGGCGTTTACCTAGCCAACACTTAGATCCGGCTCTACCCAAACTTTTTTGGTTCACCCCAACATTACCCACTTGTCCGACTGTTGCTAAGCAGTTTTGGGATACTAAACGGACCTCCCCAGATGGTAATCTTAAAGTGGCCGATTTACCCTCTTTTGCAATGAGTTTCGCTACAGCACCTGCTGCTCTAGCTAATTGCCCACCCCTTCCACGTGTGATTTCTATGTTATGCATGGCCGTGCCTAAGGGCATATCGGTTGAAGTAGATTCTTCTTTTCTCTCAAAAAACCCCTTCCCAAACTGTACAAGCTTCTTCCAAAGCATACGGCTTTCTAGATGTATATGACGATCTCTAGACAGATGGATCTTATATGAATCATATGATGAAGTACCACATGAGTGGATATATAGGAAAGGAATCCAAATCTGCCGAATCGCTCATGTTATGATCTTCTACATCCTAGGTCTCTGCGTTCCGTCATCTGGCTTATGTTCTTCATGTAGCATTCAGATCGAATGACTCTATGAAATTACGTCGATACTTCCACATATTATGGGTAACGTAGGAGACATCCCTATTTTCCCCCGGGGGTCTTAATTACCACTGCTTAGCTTTCAATTTGCCTCTGACCATCAAATTAAATGTGAATAACCCGTCCTCCTCTCTTTGAAACAAGGGGCGCTTCCGGTTCTGTGCGTGCTTCAAACAATTTTGTCTTCTCCATATTACCATATCTCTAGAGCCAATAATTTTCTATGAGGAACTACTGAACTCAATCACTTGCTGCCGTTACTCAACAGTTTTCTGTTGAGGTCTATCCCGTAGAGGTAGTCAAATTGGATCAGTGATCGATTTCTAGGTTTCGTCGTAAACCTAATTGGTTACTTCCAATTACGTAAATCAATAGTTCAAACCGCACTCAAAGGTAGGGCATTTCCCATTGATATAGGAACTTTTGTACCAGAAACAATAGTATCTCCAATTATAGCCCCTCTGGGATGTAAAATATATCTCTTCTCACCATCCCCATAGTGTATGAGACAAATGTATGCATTTCGATTAGGGTCGTATTCTATGGTTACGATTCTACCAGATATGTCTTTTTGATTCCGTCGAAAATCTATTTTACGGTATAGGCGCTTATGACCTCCCCCTCTATGCCTTGCGGTAATGATTCCTCTGGAATTACGACCTTTACCACAACGGTGCCGTCCATGGATCAAATTATTTCGTGGATTGGATTTCACTTGCCTGTCTACGGTTCCCTTGCGTGTGCTCGGGATAGGTGTTTTGTATAAATGTTTCGCCGTATTATTAAGTATTCTCCTTTAGTTTTTTTCTCTATCTAGAAGTGGAATAGAATAACCCGGTTGAAGGGTAATGATCATACGTCTGTAATGCATTGTATGGCCCAGAATAGGTCCTATTCTTCTACCTTTTCCAGGTAGTCGATGGCTATTCACAGCTACCACCTTAACACCAAAGAAGAGTTCGACCCAATGCTTTATTTCTGTCTTAGTGAATCCCGATTCGACATTAAAAGTATATTGATTCTTTCCCAATAAACGAAGACTTTTTTCTGTAAATACTGCGTATTTGATTCCATCCATAAATCGACTTTCCCTCCTATGCTCTGAGTTCCAGTATCGATAAGAATTCGAGTTCTTATTGTTCTTATGTTATGGTATGAATATACCATACCAATTCGTTATGTATGGATGATGGATGAGATTCCATGGATAGAGAGCCAGTTCCAATAGACTTATGGAATGTTCCCGTTCGTGTGCATCCAGCAGGAATTGAACCCGCAAATTTACCAATTATGAGTTGGGCGCTTTAACCATTCAGCCATGGATGCTTAACAGGGATCATCGTACATCGTAAATAACCAATTTTCATATAGAAAGACATATCATAGAAAAATGAAATCGAAAATATTCCGAGATGGCAAATATTCGGAGATGACTATGAAAACACCTCTCTGGATCCTCGAATTGAAAGAGAGATTGAGAGGGATCAAGAATCCTAATTCTCGCTATTTGGAATGGATCCAATTCTATTGAGTCTGACTCATAGTGATCATTTCTCTTTAGCAAAGAATGACCTTGGTTATCAAAGGATTGAACAACCGGGATCCATTTACTTATGATACCTAGTTGGCATTGATAACAAGGATCTAATGAATTATGAGTTTAATAGATCCTCTTTAGCAGAAAGACGTATATTCCTTGCTCATTATCAGACAATCACTTATTCCCAAACCTCGTGTGGGACTAATCGTTTTCATTTACCATCTCATGGAAAACCCTTTTCGTTCCGCTTAGCCCTATCGGGTATTTTAGTGATAGGTTCTGTAGGAACTGGACGATCCTATTTGGTCAAATACCTAACGAAAAATTACGATTTTCCTTTCATTAAGGTACGAGGGCTTCTTATTCCACAAGAACGAAAGCACCTTTTCATTCTTTCATATACTAGGGGTTTTTACTTGGAAAAGACAATGTTCCATACTAAAGGATTCGGGTCCATAACCACGAGTTCCAGTGCACTAGATCTTGTAGCACTTAGCAACGAAGCCCTATCCATTAGTATTCCACATAAGAAATCCATTCTAGAAAAAAATACAATTAGATTAGCTCTTCATAGACAAACTTGGGGTTTGCGAGCCAAGGTAAGATCGGCTCGGGATCATGGGACCCTTTTCTATCAGATAGGAGGGGCTCTTGTACAAAATAGACTTACTAAGTAATAACCCCATAGAATCTATCTATATAAAGATAAAGAGGCAATCGTGTCAGGAAGCGGGTTTTTCTTTGGCCAAAAGGTACTTCGAACTTGGAACGAGCATGAAGAGATTAACGAGACTTCTTTCTCTTTTGAGTTTTTCTGGCGGACCTGCCGCGCAAGATCTTTGGTCTTCCCCTGGAACCGATGAAAAAAAGTGGATCGCTTCTTATGTACTCGCTCAGAATGATTCTTCTCTATCTATAGTTCATGGCCTATTAGAAGTAGAAGGTGCTCTGGTGCAATCCTTACCGACAGAAAAAGATTGCAGTCAGGTTGATAATAGTCGAGTGACATTACTTCGTCGGTCCGAACTAAGGAATCTGTTAGAAATGTTTTGAAATGGATATTGTTCTCTCTTTGATCAGGGATTGCTATATGAAAAGAAGTGGAGTTTGAAAAAGGGAACGGAATGCTCAAACCGGAACTGCTAGAGGAACGAATTTTCAATAGCATAACTTGGGCTCCTAGAATATGGCGCCCTTGGGACAATCTATTTGATTGCAGGGTTTTGTTCCGAAGCAAAGATATCCGCGGAGGCCGGTTCGTTCGTCCTATTCTGATATTCAGGACCAAGAGGTACTGGATTCTCTTTCGGATAGGCCCTGAAAGGAGAAGAAAGGCTGAAATGCCAACGGACCTCTGTCTATTCTCTAATTCACCCGATCCGATAGTACCCGTTTTTGGAACGTCCAGTGCCAAAGTCACTGAATGGGTAAGTCACC
>NW_028261011.1:12500-30000 GCF_056163025.1 Triticum urartu | reverse complement strand
TTATTCTTACATTAAAATTCTTACATTAAAGAATGAATAAAATCTCCCCAAGTAGGATTCGAACCTACGACCAGTCAGTTAACAGCCGACCGCTCTACCACTGAGCTACTGAGGAACAAGGGGGGATTCGACCTCCTAGAGTTCAACTCCCGCTCTCAACCCATGAACAATATGAGTCCGAAGCTTCTTTCGTAACTCCCATAATTTCTTCGTAGTGGCTCCGTTCCATGCCTCATTTCATAGGGAAGCCCAAAGTGGCTCTATTTCATTCTATTTCACTTCCTAGCACTTCCTATCATTTAATATCCATCCCTTTGGTCTTATTGACATAAGAGATGTCATTTATAGTCTATCTCTTTCTATATATGGAAAGTCAAGAAATTCTCATCGAAACTCGAGAAATTGTGCATATAGAAAACTCTAAAGAAAGAAAAAAAGGAGACCCATGCCATGATTTTCAAATCTTTTCTATTTAGTAGTCTAAGTTTCTCGATGAGGATAATTAATTCGGTCGTTGTGGTCGGACTCTATTATGGATTTCTGACTACATTCTCCATAGGTCCCTCTTAGATCTTCTTTCTCCAATCTTGGATTAGGGAAGAAGGAGATATTCGCGACTACTGGCGATTTCATTATGGGGCAGCTCATGATCTTCATATCGATCTATTATCCACCTCTGTATCTATTCTTTCTTAGCTAAACAGGTGGAAGATCTATCCAATTTGGTTATATTATATCATGGACTCGAAAAACGGATCTGAATTTGACTGAAATGCACGATCTTCACAGGTATCACTTTTCACGATACCTAAAAGGTGGAATAGCGATTTTCGAACCATTTCCTATAAGAGAATGGTTTCCATTACTTTGAGAAATGGATTCTTATATCAAACTATAGCTATTGCATTAAAGAAGAAAAGAAACTAATAGAAGTCGAAGACGCGGAATGATAGTGAATAGAGAGAAAGATTCTTCTGATTTTCTTGTTTCTATCTACTAGACGCCGTAGAGAATTGAGAATTTTCATGTCTTTCAATTCTCGTACTCGTAATTGGAAAGTTATGGAAGGAGACCCATCATTTTGCAATGAAAACAACATATAAAACTCTGGACAATTTCGAAATCAGGCCAAGCGTCTTAATACATATGCAAAAAAATTCATTATTGGCCCACCATTGATTAGAAGATTTAGCTTGTATGAATCGCTATTGGTTTGATACGAATAATGACAATCGTTTCAGTATGTTAAGGATACAGATGTATCCACAATTCATTTAGAGTTACTTAATAGTCTATTTCTTATACCATATCTCTATCCCGTGAAATTCTCGAGCCAAAAGATGGATGCATATGCTGTGTTTCATTTTGCTAAATGATATCAATTAAATGGTGTATCAATTCCATAAATTGCATATAGCAATAAATAAATCAGCAAAATTCTTTCTAATATTTTAGATAGAAGAAACATTTCTTCTATCTAAAATATTAGAAAGAATGTACCCTTCTATCCAAATCCAATTTGCATCGATAAAATAAATCCAAATTCCAGTAGTAGATGAATAATTGCAAATTTGTGTGTGTACGAGATTAGAATAACTTCAAAATAACTGACATAATTTTGTATTTTTCCTGATCAGAAAAATACATGAAAAAGAAAGGAGGTAGAAAAATTTTTGGATTTATGGTTAAAGAAGAAAAAGAAGAAAACAGGGGTTCTGTTGAATTTCAAGTATTCAGTTTCACCAATAAGATACGGAGACTTGCTTCACATTTGGAATTACACAAAAAAGATTTTTCATCGGAAAGAGGTCTACGAAGACTTTTGGGAAAACGTCGACGTTTGCTGGCTTATTTGGCAAAGAAAAATAGAGTACGTTATAAGAAATTAATCGGTCAGTTGAATATTCGGGAGCAGTAATTTAATCGTTCAAATTTTTTTCTTGTTTTATTATTTTTTTAGTAGTCTTATAGTAGTCTTAGATTTTTCATTTTGATGAGCCTCGCTTTGAGGAATTCATGGAATAATCCATTTTCATGGAATAATGAATTAAGGAAGAAAGGATATGAGTCTACCGCTTACAAGAAAAGATCTCATGATAGTCAATATGGGCCCTCAACACCCATCAATGCATGGTGTTCTTCGACTGATCGTTACTCTCGATGGTGAGGATGTTATTGATTGTGAACCCATATTAGGGTATTTACACAGAGGAATGGAAAAAATCGCGGAAAACCGAACTATTATACAATACTTACCTTATGTAACAAGGTGGGATTATTTAGCTACTATGTTTACAGAAGCAATAACAGTAAATGCACCAGAATTCTTGGAGAATATTCAAATACCACAAAGAGCCAGCTATATTAGGGTAATTATGTTAGAATTAAGCCGGATAGCTTCTCACTTGCTATGGCTTGGACCTTTTATGGCGGATCTCGGCGCACAGACTCCTTTTTTCTATATTTTTAGAGAGAGAGAATTAATATATGATCTATTTGAAGCTGCTACAGGTATGCGAATGATGCACAATTACTTTCGCATCGGAGGAGTAGCCGCCGATCTACCTTATGGATGGATCGATAAATGTTTAGATTTCTGTGATTATTTTTTACGCGGAGTTGTTGAATATCAACAACTTATTACACAGAATCCAATTTTTTTAGAGCGAGTTGAAGGAGTAGGTTTTATTAGCGGAGAAGAAGCAGTAATGAATAAACCAAAGATAGCTAGACTTACAGAAGAAATTGCATTAGTAATAAATTCATATGAATTTACAAAAGAATTAGAACTTTCCTGGGTAAAGTTTATTGAGGGAGTTAACCACTTTGATAATATGGTTAACTCTGCTATTCCATTACCAATTCCTCCATTATCAAAAGAGATTCCTATGAATCCAATGAACAAAGTGAAAAGTAGTAATATAAGAAGAGGAAATAACATAGTATTTCCCGTTTCATGCGGATAGGCAAAAGTTTTTTTAGCCCCAAAAGACGTAGTAAAGGATCCTATCCTATTTCTTGTATTACCTTGAATTTTTGGTATATTTTGTGAAAAAAAAGAAACTCCACTCTTCGTTGTTGATAAAACGAAATCCCTATTCACTCCTTTGGGTATCCTTTTTCCCCATAAGGATATTGAATACAAGGAACTCTCTTTAGTGCTACTGTAATTTTGAAAATGAACACGCAAATACCCATCAAATGTAAGTAAATATATCCGAAACATATAAAAGGCAGTTAATCCTGCAGTAAAGGAGGCTATTATTCCAAAAAAGGGCGAATACAACCAACTATTACTAAGGATTTCATCTTTGGACCAGAAGCAAGCAAGAGGTGGAATACCACAAAGAGAAAGTGTACCCCATAAAAAAGTAGTTCTTGTGATTGGAATGTATTTTCTTAAACCGCCCATAAGAACCATATTTTGACTTTTATCTGGTGAATATCCAACAAGAGGTTCCATTGAATGAATAACGGATCCGGATCCCAAGAACAATAAAGCTTTTGAATAAGCATGAGTGATCAAATGGAATAAAGCAGCTTGATAAGAACCTATACCTAGAGCTAACATCATATAACCCAATTGAGACATTGTAGAATAGGCTAAGCTTCTTTTAATATCTCTCTGAGCAAGAGCTAAAGTAGCTCCTAAGAATAGTGTTATTGTACCTACTAAAGAAATAAAACTCATTATCAAAGGTAAAGATATGAAAAGAGGAAGAAGTCGAGCTAGAAGAAAAATTCCCGCAGCAACCATAGTTGCTGCGTGTATAAGAGCCGAAATAGGAGTGGGCCCTTCCATAGCATCGGGTAACCATACGTGAAGAGGGAATTGTGCGGATTTCGCAACTGCACCAAGGAATAATAAAAAAGCACACAAAGTAGTAAGTAAAGAGTTAATTCCATTATTAGGAATCCAGTTATTAGCTATTTTGAACAAATCCCTAAACTCTAAACTACCTGTTATCCAAAAAAAACCTAAAATTCCTAATAATAGACCAAAATCCCCTACACGATTAGTTACAAAAGCTTTTTGACAAGCACTCGCTGCGATTGGTCGTGTAAACCAAAAGCCTATCAATAAATAAGAACACATTCCCACGAGTTCCCAAAAAAAATAAATTTGTATCAAATTGGAGCTAGTAACCAATCCCAACATGGAAGTATTGAAAAAACTTATATAAACAAAAAATCTCAAATATCCTTCATCGTGAGACATATAACCATCACTATAAATAAGAACCAGGATTCCTACAGTAGTAATTAGTATTAACATAATAGAAGTAAGTGGGTCAATCAAGTATCCAAATTCTAAAGAAAAATCATTATTGACGGTCCAAGACCATAGATATTGATAGATCGAACTTCCATTTATTTGTTGAATAGACAGTTGAACTGAGAATACCATAGCTATACTTAAGAGTAAAACACTAGGAAAAGCCCATATGCGACGAAGATTTTTTGTTGCTGTCGGAATAAGAATAAGGCCAAATCCCATTGACATAATAACTGGAAGTGGGAGAAGAGGGATTACCCATGCATATTGATATGTATGTTCCATAAGAAAAGAAATTGCAATTTTTACTTCAATTTTTACTTCAATTTTTCTATAAAATTGTTTCCGATTCACCAAACCAATTCTTATCTCTTTCTGAAAGAATAAATAAAAAGAATAAGAAAAAATACTGAAATTCTTAATTTTTCCAAAATTTATCTCATTGAAATAATTAAAAATTAAGAATGGGTTTAGTTGGTTAAATTAAAAAAGTTAATAAAATAACTAGGTAACGAAGTTATTTTATTAACTAAATAAAGATATTTATAAAAATAAAAAAAAAAAAGTGGAATCATTTTACTTTCTATTCATAATTCATTTTTATATTTCTTTAAAACAAAGATGAAACAGCTCTCTTGTTCCATAATTAACTGATTGAGTGAATTCCAATGAAAACCTATGTTTATAAGAAATTATCGAATAGTCCTTACTTCATATAGAACTAAAATTCTAATGACTATAAATTACCTAAGTTTTAGAATGTCTTGTTTAAGAGACTCAGTATTTTTTGTTTTGATTGGAATTCCTTTCCTTTATGGAATACCATTCTGAACTTAATTAACTATTTTCATTTTCCCTTCTTTTTATCCCCCCGTCTTATCTTATATGGGGGATAGGCTTCCATACCATATATCTATATATGGAGTATACTTGATATATAAATAGATATAAATAGATTTAAATGAGAAACCCTTCTATATATTCTATATTATTAAAAAAAAAGTATAAAATATATAAAGAAAAAATGTTAAAAAATTCTTGTTGTCTTATCCGCATTAGACAAAATGAAGTAAAAAATAATTCAAAATTTAAGTATCTTTCAGTATCTAAGTATAAATACTAATAAAAAGAAGAAAGAAGGATTGATTTGCAGCAATAGATGTCTTTCACATACAACTAGAAAAAAGTAATTTCCTTTTTGAATGGCAGTTCCAAAAAAACGTACTTCAATGTCAAAAAAGCGTATTCGTAAAAATATTTGGAAGAAAAAGACTTATTTTTCCATAGTACAATCTTATTCTTTAGTAAAATCAAGATCATTTTCGAGCGGTAATGAGCATCCAAAACCAAAGGGTTTTTCTGGGCAACAAACAAATAATAAGATTTTGGAATAATATGAATTGACTTATCAAAAAAGAATTCCAATTATTTAATAATTTGGATTCTTCTTTGAATGTACTTTTATGTGTCGAATTACTCGGTACAATATTCTTAGAACAAAAAACCCCTCTTATCTTATATATACAAGAAAAAAAAAGTTTTGTTTGGTATACTGTGTGCTAAGTATTCTTTTCCTATCAATGAACTTTTCATAATTTTCCTAATAGAATCCTCATATTCTATTAGGAAAATTATGAAAAGTGGAGTATTCTTACAATAGGACTTACAACTTCCACCTATCTTCTCCAAAATCATAAGGTTAGTAAATCTTATTAATAAGAGCATAAAGACTTTCATTCTAGAAATTTTTAAAAAATCCAAAAAGCCTTTTCTATTTATCCATTTTATTTTAATTTCATCATTAAATAGAAACCCTTTTGGATTTTTTTCATTGTATTGAAAGAATTTTCAAAATGTAAAGGGGAAATTAATTAGAAAAAATTAGTTCTATAATTGCAAGTTAGAAAAAAGAAGTTCCAACTCTTTCAAGCAGTGTTTGTGTTTCTATTGGGCAAAGCAAGAGTTTATTGTAAAAAAAAAAAATGGAAACGATACTACCAAACGAAGTCTATTTTAATGAAAACTCTAATGTTCCTAAATTTTATGGACTTTCCCAATATCGACGATTCCCAAGATAATAGCTATTATTCTTTTAAGTTACCTATTATTTGAAGTTAGCCGCCATGGTGAAATTGGTAGACACGCTGCTCTTAGGAAGCAGTGCTCAAGCATCTCGGTTCGAATCCGAGTGGCGGCATTCTTGAAAAAGAATACAATAGATTAGAAATCAATTCGAAATTTACAATTTTGTAATGGGACCTTCCCCTTATGCTATTTGCAACTTTAGAACATATACTAACTCATATCTCTTTCTCAACGATTTCAATTGTGATTACGATTCATTTTATAACCTTATTAGTTCGTGAACTTGGAGGATTACGCGATTCGTCAGAAAAAGGAATGATAGTTACTTTTTTCTCTATAACAGGATTCTTAGTTTCTCGTTGGGCTTCCTCGGGACATTTTCCATTAAGTAATTTATATGAGTCATTGATCTTCCTTTCATGGGCCCTGTATATTCTTCATACCATTCCTAAAATACAGAACTCTAAAAATGATTTAAGCACAATAACTACGCCAAGTACTATTTTAACGCAAGGCTTTGCCACATCGGGTCTTTTAACTGAAATGCATCAATCCACGATACTAGTACCTGCTCTACAATCTCAGTGGTTAATGATGCATGTCAGTATGATGTTATTAAGCTATGCAACTCTTTTGTGCGGATCCTTATTATCTGCCGCTATTCTAATCATTAGATTTCGAAATAATTTCCATTTCTTTTCTAAAAAGAAAAAAAATGTTTTAAATAAAACATTTTTCTTTAGTGATATTAAATATTTTTATGCAAAAAGAAGTGCTTTAAAAAGAACCTCTGTCCCTTCATTTCCAAATTATTACAAATATCAATTAACGGAGCGTTTGGATTCTTGGAGTTATCGTGTCATTAGCCTAGGATTTACCCTTTTAACCGTAGGTATTCTTTGTGGAGCAGTATGGGCTAATGAGGCCTGGGGATCCTATTGGAATTGGGATCCTAAGGAAACTTGGGCATTTATTACTTGGACCATATTCGCAATTTATTTACATAGTAGAACAAATCCAAATTGGAAGGGTACGAATTCTGCACTTATAGCTTTGATAGGATTTCTTATAATTTGGATTTGTTATTTTGGTATAAATCTATTAGGAATAGGCTTACATAGTTATGGTTCGTTTACATTAACACCTAAATGATTACATAAAATAAAACCTTCATGAAATGAAGGTTTTTACTTTTATGTTTTATTTGAGAACCCCTTGAACGCCTTATCAAAGGGTTCTCAAAAATTCGAGATAGATCTAATTATACTTTTTTACTTATTTCTGCATTATATACTTTTTTACTTATTTCTGCATTAATAGAGCAGACGAGTAAAAAAAAGCAAACCTATTTAGGATAATAATTGGATAAGAGAGCCTCTACCCTGTCAACGGATAGGGAGAGAACAAAATCTGGATAAATACCAATTCCTATTACTGGTAAAAAGATACAGATTAAAATAAAGAGTTCTCGTGGTCCAGAATCCACAAAATTTGCGTTTGGAACATTAAATAGCTTGTATCCATAGAACATCTGGCGTAACATAGATAATAAATAAATAGGAGTTAATATCATTCCAATTGCCATTACAAAAGTAATTAGTGTTTTTGGCATTAACAGAAATTTTGGACTAGTAATTAGTCCAAAAAATACTACTAATTCTGCGACAAAACCACTCATTCCTGGTAAGGCAAGAGAAGCCATTGAAAAGCTACTAAACATGGTAAAAATTTTAGGCATTGGGATAGATATTCCCCCCAGTTCTTCGAGATAAACAAGACGCATTCTATCAGAAGCGGTTCCTGCCAAGAAAAAAAGTGTAGCACCAATAAATCCATGGGATAATATTTGTAAAATAGCTCCATTGAGTCCAATGTTGGTTATGGAACCAATTCCTATAATTATGAAACCCATGTGAGATACAGAGGAATAAGCTATTCTTTTTTTGAAATTTCGTTGACCAAGAGAAGTTGAAGCTGCATAGATTATTTGGATCGCTCCTATTATTACTAACCAGGGCGAAAATAGATAATGAGCATGAGGTAACAATTCCATGTTGATCCGAATCAATCCATATGCTCCCATCTTTAATAATATTCCCGCTAAAAGCATACATGTACTATAATGTGCTTCCCCATGGGTATCTGGTAACCACGTATGTAGGGGTATAATCGGCAATTTGACAGCATAAGCAATAAGGAAGCCAAAATATAAAAGTATTTCCAAGGTTGCAGGGTATGATTGATTAATTAATCTTTCCAAATCTAATCCTGGTTCGTTGGAACCATATAAGCCCATACCCAGAACTCCGATTAAGAAAAAAATGGAACCGCCTGCAGTATACAAAATAAACTTTGTAGCTGAATATAGACGCCTCTTCCCCCCCCACATGGATAAAAGTAAGTAAACAGGAATTAATTCTAACTCCCACATGATAAAAAAAAGTAAAAGGTCTCGCGAAGAAAATAATCCTATTTGACCACTATACATTGCGAGCATCAGGAAATAGAATAATCGCGAATTCCGTGTAATTGGCCAAGCTGCTAAAGTAGCTAAAGTAGTGATAAATCCTGTCAATAAAATAGATCCTAATGAAAGTCCATCGATTCCCAATCTCCAGTGGAAATCGAAGACATCTATCCATTTATAATCCTCCTTTAATTGGATTAAGGGATCCTCCAGTTGGAAATGATAACAGAACGCATAAGTCATTAGAAGGAATTCTAATAAACAAATAGATATAGTATACCACCTAACGACTTTGTTTCCCTTATGAGGTAAAAAGAAAATTAATGAACCTGCAAATATCGGCAAAACAACAAGTATTGTTAACCAAGGAAAATAACTCATGATAAAGTGATAAAGACAAGATACGTTTTGACCAGAAAAGCCCGTGCTCGATTATTTCGAGCACAGGCTTCTTCGGTAAAGAGGAATCAGACGATTCGAGTGAAGTTTTTTGTAACGTATCAATAAGATAGAGCCATGCTACGTGTTGTTTCAGGCCCTAAATAAACGCGGACACTTAAAAAATCTGTCGGGCAGGCAGATTCACATCTCTTACAACCCACACAATCTTCGGTTCTCGGCGCGGAAGCAATTTGCTTGGCTTTACATCCATCCCAGGGTATCATTTCTAATACATCTGTTGGACAAGCTCGTACACATTGAGTGCATCCTATACATGTATCGTAAATTTTTACGGAATGTGACATTGGATCTATAAATTTTTCTTTTCAACATAAAATTTTTCGATCTGGTAAAAATGAAATTAGTACTATAATGAGTCATATGTATTGTAGACACCAGACGAAGCAATGGTTTATCCAAACTTCAAAAAAAAAAATCTATTTTTTAATCTGTTTGTGAGAAAGCGTGAAGAGAGCCAAGAGACTTTAATTTTGGATTTCAACAATAAATAAGAAATAAGAAAGAATTTTACGAATTGTACAGACGAATTCGAATTAGCCAATAAATTGGCTATCGTCTTTTCAATATAAATTATTGCAATATTCAAATTGCAATATCAATGAATTACAAATACAAAAATTCATTTAAGTGAAAAAGAATACTATGCAATAATCTACTAAAAAAAATGGATATTCTCAAATAATACTAAGAAAATAGTATTGATTTCTATTTATTTTAATATGTGCGCCTTTGTTTAGAGGATTCTATGTCTAATTATTCAAAAGTCTAATTATTCAATAAATTAGATTGATTGATACGAGTGGATTTCCTATTACGATGGATGGAAGAAAGAATGGATAGTCCAATAGCGGCTTCAGCAGCTGCAAGGGCTATAACAAAAATTGCGAAAATATCTCCTTTTAATTGGCGACTATCAAATAGATCAGAAAATGTTACGAGATTTAGATTAATTGAATTCAGTATAAGTTCAAGACATATTAGAGCTCTAACCATGTTTCGGCTTGTGATCAATCCATAGATACCAATCGAAAATAAATAGACACTCAAAAAAAGTACATGCTCAAACATCATTAACTAACTCCTTATCAATCTCGATTCATTTCAATATGAGGGCAAGAATTGAACCGATTCAATTAATTACAATAGAACAATTACACAACAAAAGAAAAAAAAAAAAAAAAAAAAGGAGGTATTTGTTGGCAGTAGATGGATTTTACTAAATCAAAATTGTGATTCTTTAGTTATTTATTTTAGATTTGCAATTCTTATAATTTGTACTTTTTCTAAGTTTTCTTATTGCCGAGCCATAGTAATTGCACCTATTAAAGAAACTAGAAGAATTATGGAAATGAGTTCAAACGGAAGATAAAAATCGGTTGCTAAATGAATTCCAATTTGTTGAACATTATTTATGAGACCCTGTTCTACTATTTGGTTTGATCTTGTAGTCCAAAGAATTCCATACCACGACGTATCTGGGATAGTAGTCATTAGTGAAAAAACAATAGTTATACAAACGAGTGAAGTGAACCCATCTCCAATAGTCCAATAATTCTTATCTTTAGACCATTCTGAGCCATTTACGAACATTACAGCGAATATGATCAAGACATTTATGGCTCCCACATAAATAAGAAGTTGTGCGACAGCTACAAAGTAGGAATTTAATAAAAAATAGAATAAGGATATACAAACAAGAACTAATCCCAGCGAAAAGGCAGAATAAATGGGGTTGGTAAGTAATACTACTCCTAGACCCCCTAGTAGAAGAACAAATCCCCCAAATAGCATAAGAATCTCATGTATTGGTCCAGGTAAATCCATTATGGATAAAAAGAAATTAATAGTATAAAATTTTTCATGAACTGACTAAAACTAAAGGATTCAAGGAAGGAAAAAAGGATTAGGGTATTTTTTTGTGTATAAACTTATAGTTATAAATTATATTATATCACGAAAATCTAGTCTGATTTAAAATAAGAAATAATTTCCAATAAGCAGTAGTTTTTCGTTTTTCTTTATAGTTTAATTTTAAAGTTTAATAAAGAATTATTAGATTTTTATAACAGAAAGACAAAATCAAAGTTTAGTAATCAGTAATCGTTCTTGAATTCGAAGATTTTTCTTTGTTTATTTTACTTTCAGACGAATTCCTAATTGTTTGAATTGTGTAATCTCCCATTATGGAGATTGGTAACCGACTTAAAGCAATTTGATTGTAATTCAATTCATGACGATCATAGGTAGAAAGTTCATATTCTTCAGTCATTGATAAACAGCTTGTTGGACAGTACTCAACACAATTGCCACAAAATATACAAACTCCGAAATCAATACTATAATTAAGCAATTGTTTTCTTTTAATATCCTTTTCAAATCTCCAATCCACAACGGGTAAATCTATCGGACATACGCGAACACATACTTCACAAGCAATACATTTATCAAATTCAAAGTGGATTCGCCCTCGGAAACGCTCTGGTGTAATTGATTTTTCATAAGGGTAGTGAATCGTTATAGGTAAACGATTTGTGTGGGATAAGGTAGTTATGAAACTTTGACCTATGTACCTTGTAGCACGTATTGTTTGTTGACCATAACTCATGAACCCAGTTACCATAGGGAACATATTCATTCTAAATATCTATGAAAAAGATATGTTTCTTTCTCTTGTTTGAGAGAGCTTTTGTGTTGAAAATATTCTTACTATTATTGTATTATCTTATTTATAGTGAAACAAGTTGAGAAGAGGTTGTTAATAAGAGATTGCCCAGGGAAATAGGTAAAAGAAATTTCCATCCAAGATTTAATAACTGATCCATTCTCATCCTCGGTAAAGTCCATCTTATTGTGATAGAAATGAAGAGAAATAAATAAGCTTTAGTTAATGTAATAAATATACCCATTGTCATTTCCAAAATTCCAACTGCTTTATTCATTTGGAAAAAATCAAAAAAGGATATATAGGGAATAGATAAATTCCACCCGCCCAAGTAGAGAACTGTTACAAATAAAGAAGAAACTAATAAATTTAGGTAAGAAACAAGATAAAATAAACCATATTTGATACCGGAATATTCAGTTTGGTAACCTGCTACTAATTCTTCCTCCGCTTCTGGTAAATCAAAGGGTAATCTTTCACATTCTGCCAAAGAAGAAATTAAAAAAACCAGAAAACCTATAGGCTGACGCCAAATATTCCATCCAAAAAAACCGTATTTTGACTGTGCTTCAACTATATCAACTGTACTTGAACTGTTAGATAATCATAGTCGGTGATAACATCACAGTTCCCACCGCTATTTCAAAACCGTACATGAAACCTTAGCTTCATACGGCTTCTCTATGATCAGAAAAAGGAAAGGACTGTTTTGTTCCTAGCCCCGGGGGCGTAGATAGAATTAGATAAAATAAAATAGATTTGAAAGTCCTAAATTAGACCAAAGGAATTCCGTCTGCTAGAATAAGAAAAAGCGCTTCCGAATTGATCTCATCCTTTATAATATAATGAAAATTTTTCTTTGTTCAGTAATAACTTAATCTTGGAATAAAACACTTGTTACTTGTTATAGGAATTCAATTAATAAATGGAAAGAGTTGGGTATTAGTTCATGAGCAATTCTGCATGAATATGGATAGAGGAAGGAAATAATGAAAATTTTTTCTAGTGCACTCCATATCTTTTTTACTATTCTTCTTTCCCCAGGGAGGGGGTATTTAAAAAGAAAAAATGGATAAAGGGTTAATTCGTTCTTGATAGCCATTTCCTTAACAAGTGAATGGGAACATACTCTGGATCGGAATCCGAAGAAAGTACTACTTGATAATTTCTACAAATTGCAAGTCCTTATTATGATTCCTTTTATGGGCAAAAATCTCTAATGTTTTAGATTTTCCATTACTAATCCTTTATGTACTTTAGTGTTCCTAACCCTTCACTAACTTTTGGTGGATTCTTCTTATGGATTATTAAGTTATAGTAATAACTAGGAGTATTCTAGTAATGGAATTCCATATCGTGAATCCTTTATTCTTGGCCGCTTCAAGATATGATGACTAATTAAAAAATATCAACCTTGGGATAAAGAGTTTACACTGCTTATGTTTACTTCCACTTTTTTCTTGTACGTAGGAAATGAGATTTTTTCTTTTTACTACAAATTTATAAGCTGTTTTGTTTCACTCATATAGCTATCTAGTTTAACTTACCAACCCAAATACTAAATAAGAAAAGGAATATAAATAGTTAATGGATTTTATAGGAAAAAGATCTATTTTAACGAATCACACGTAGAGATATTGCTAGCACACAAAAAGTTAATGGTATTTCATAACTAATGGATTGAGCAGCAGCTCGTAGACCGCCTGAAAAAGAATATTTATTATTTGAGCTATATCCTGCCATAAGAAGACCAATAGGAGCTATACTTGAAATGGCAATCCATAAAAAAACACCAATACTAAGATCGGCTAAAACAAAATGATATCCCAAAGGGATAACTAAAAAACTTAATAAAACTGATATGACTGCTATAGAGGGTCCAATGCTAAATAAAGAAATATCTCCTCGGGATGGCAGAATATCTTCTTTAAAAAGTAGCTTAGTCCCATCTGCTATAGCTTGAAGCAGGCCCAGGGGGCCAGCATATTCAGGACCAATACGTTGTTGTATCGACGCAGATATTTCTCTTTCTAACCACACAATTACGAGTACCTCTATTGTTATTCCCAAAAGGAGGGTCAAAATGGGTAGAATCGATATCAGTCCATAGACTTCTTTTAATAATTCCAATTTCGAAAAAGAATTGATAGTTTCTACCTCTACCCTATCTATTATCATTTCAACGATCAACTTCCCCCATAATGATATCTATACTACCTAATATCGTCATGATATCAGCCAATTTCATTTTTTTAACTAGCTGAGGAAGAATTTGCAAATTAATAAACCCGGGTGGACGGATTTTCCATCTCCAGGGGAAAAGGCTATCATCTCCTACTAGATAAATCCCTAATTCACCTTTTGGGGCTTCTACTCTTACATAAAGCTCTTGTCTTGACAATTCAAAATTGGGCGAAGGTTTTTTACCAAGAAATTTATACTCAAAATCATTCCATTCAGAATTATTTTCTTTCTTAAAGCGTCGGACTTCTAAATTTTCATAAGGTCCTCCAGGAATTTTTTCTACAGCTTGTTGAATTATTTTGATGGATTCCCTCATTTCACCAATTCGTACTAAATAGCGAGCTAACGAATCCCCTTCTTTTTGCCATTGGACTTTCCAATCAAATTGGTTGTAAGACTCATAAGGATCTACTTTACGAAGATCCCATTGTATTCCAGAAGCTCGTAACATCGGTCCCGATAAGCCCCAATTTACTGCTTCTTCTCCGCTAATAAAACCTACTCCTTCAACTCGCTCTAAAAAAATTGGATTCTGTGTAATAAGTTGTTGATATTCAACAACTCCGCGTAAAAAATAATCACAGAAATCTAAACATTTATCGATCCATCCATAAGGTAGATCGGCGGCTACTCCTCCGATGCGAAAGTAATTGTGCATCATTCGCATACCTGTAGCAGCTTCAAATAGATCATATATTAATTCTCTCTCTCTAAAAATATAGAAAAAAGGAGTCTGTGCGCCGAGATCCGCCATAAAAGGTCCAAGCCATAGCAAGTGAGAAGCTATCCGGCTTAATTCTAACATAATTACCCTAATATAGCTGGCTCTTTGTGGTATTTGAATATTCTCCAAGAATTCTGGTGCATTTACTGTTATTGCTTCTGTAAACATAGTAGCTAAATAATCCCACCTTGTTACATAAGGTAAGTATTGTATAATAGTTCGGTTTTCCGCGATTTTTTCCATTCCTCTGTGTAAATACCCTAATATGGGTTCACAATCAATAACATCCTCACCATCGAGAGTAACGATCAGTCGAAGAACACCATGCATTGATGGGTGTTGAGGGCCCATATTGACTATCATGAGATCTTTTCTTGTAAGCGGTAGACTCATATCCTTTCTTCCTTAATTCATTATTCCATGAAAATGGATTATTCCATGAATTCCTCAAAGCGAGGCTCATCAAAATGAAAAATCTAAGACTACTATAAGACTACTAAAAAAATAATAAAACAAGAAAAAAATTTGAACGATTAAATTACTGCTCCCGAATATTCAACTGACCGATTAATTTCTTATAACGTACTCTATTTTTCTTTGCCAAATAAGCCAGCAAACGTCGACGTTTTCCCAAAAGTCTTCGTAGACCTCTTTCCGATGAAAAATCTTTTTTGTGTAATTCCAAATGTGAAGCAAGTCTCCGTATCTTATTGGTGAAACTGAATACTTGAAATTCAACAGAACCCCTGTTTTCTTCTTTTTCTTCTTTAACCATAAATCCAAAAATTTTTCTACCTCCTTTCTTTTTCATGTATTTTTCTGATCAGGAAAAATACAAAATTATGTCAGTTATTTTGAAGTTATTCTAATCTCGTACACACACAAATTTGCAATTATTCATCTACTACTGGAATTTGGATTTATTTTATCGATGCAAATTGGATTTGGATAGAAGGGTACATTCTTTCTAATATTTTAGATAGAAGAAAAGTTTCTTCTATCTAAAATATTAGAAAGAATTTTGCTGATTTATTTATTGCTATATGCAATTTATGGAATTGATACACCATTTAATTGATATCATTTAGCAAAATGAAACACAGCATATGCATCCATCTTTTGGCTCGAGAATTTCACGGGATAGAGATATGGTATAAGAAATAGACTATTAAGTAACTCTAAATGAATTGTGGATACATCTGTATCCTTAACATACTGAAACGATTGTCATTATTCGTATCAAACCAATAGCGATTCATACAAGCTAAATCTTCTAATCAATGGTGGGCCAATAATGAATTTTTTTGCATATGTATTAAGACGCTTGGCCTGATTTCGAAATTGTCCAGAGTTTTATATGTTGTTTTCATTGCAAAATGATGGGTCTCCTTCCATAACTTTCCAATTACGAGTACGAGAATTGAAAGACATGAAAATTCTCAATTCTCTACGGCGTCTAGTAGATAGAAACAAGAAAATCAGAAGAATCTTTCTCTCTATTCACTATCATTCCGCGTCTTCGACTTCTATTAGTTTCTTTTCTTCTTTAATGCAATAGCTATAGTTTGATATAAGAATCCATTTCTCAAAGTAATGGAAACCATTCTCTTATAGGAAATGGTTCGAAAATCGCTATTCCACCTTTTAGGTATCGTGAAAAGTGATACCTGTGAAGATCGTGCATTTCAGTCAAATTCAGATCCGTTTTTCGAGTCCATGATATAATATAACCAAATTGGATAGATCTTCCACCTGTTTAGCTAAGAAAGAATAGATACAGAGGTGGATAATAGATCGATATGAAGATCATGAGCTGCCCCATAATGAAATCGCCAGTAGTCGCGAATATCTCCTTCTTCCCTAATCCAAGATTGGAGAAAGAAGATCTAAGAGGGACCTATGGAGAATGTAGTCAGAAATCCATAATAGAGTCCGACCACAACGACCGAATTAATTATCCTCATCGAGAAACTTAGACTACTAAATAGAAAAGATTTGAAAATCATGGCATGGGTCTCCTTTTTTTCTTTCTTTAGAGTTTTCTATATGCACAATTTCTCGATGTTTCGATGAGAATTTCTTGACTTTCCATATATAGAAAGAGATAGACTATAAATGACATCTCTTATGTCAATAAGACCAAAGGGATGGATATTAAATGATAGGAAGTGCTAGGAAGTGAAATAGAATGAAATAGAGCCACTTTGGGCTTCCCTATGAAATGAGGCATGGAACGGAGCCACTACGAAGAAATTATGGGAGTTACGAAAGAAGCTTCGGACTCATATTGTTCATGGGTTGAGAGCGGGAGTTGAACTCTAGGAGGTCGAATCCCCCCTTGTTCCTCAGTAGCTCAGTGGTAGAGCGGTCGGCTGTTAACTGACTGGTCGTAGGTTCGAATCCTACTTGGGGAGATTTTATTCATTCTTTAATGTAAGAATTTTAATGTAAGAATAAAGAATTGAATTAAAGGGCTTGCTTTGACCCTTAGGAGTAGGTAACCCGTTCGCTATCCTTGTTTCTATTTCTATTGCATTCTATCTCATCGTATCACATTCTGTTCTACGATTCCACTTCGAC
>NW_028261010.1:0-17500 GCF_056163025.1 Triticum urartu | reverse complement strand
GAAAAGAAACTAATAGAAGTCGAAGACGCGGAATGATAGTGAATAGAGAGAAAGATTCTTCTGATTTTCTTGTTTCTATCTACTAGACGCCGTAGAGAATTGAGAATTTTCATGTCTTTCAATTCTCGTACTCGTAATTGGAAAGTTATGGAAGGAGACCCATCATTTTGCAATGAAAACAACATATAAAACTCTGGACAATTTCGAAATCAGGCCAAGCGTCTTAATACATATGCAAAAAAATTCATTATTGGCCCACCATTGATTAGAAGATTTAGCTTGTATGAATCGCTATTGGTTTGATACGAATAATGACAATCGTTTCAGTATGTTAAGGATACAGATGTATCCACAATTCATTTAGAGTTACTTAATAGTCTATTTCTTATACCATATCTCTATCCCGTGAAATTCTCGAGCCAAAAGATGGATGCATATGCTGTGTTTCATTTTGCTAAATGATATCAATTAAATGGTGTATCAATTCCATAAATTGCATATAGCAATAAATAAATCAGCAAAATTCTTTCTAATATTTTAGATAGAAGAAACATTTCTTCTATCTAAAATATTAGAAAGAATGTACCCTTCTATCCAAATCCAATTTGCATCGATAAAATAAATCCAAATTCCAGTAGTAGATGAATAATTGCAAATTTGTGTGTGTACGAGATTAGAATAACTTCAAAATAACTGACATAATTTTGTATTTTTCCTGATCAGAAAAATACATGAAAAAGAAAGGAGGTAGAAAAATTTTTGGATTTTTGGTTAAAGAAGAAAAAGAAGAAAACAGGGGTTCTGTTGAATTTCAAGTATTCAGTTTCACCAATAAGATACGGAGACTTGCTTCACATTTGGAATTACACAAAAAAGATTTTTCATCGGAAAGAGGTCTACGAAGACTTTTGGGAAAACGTCGACGTTTGCTGGCTTATTTGGCAAAGAAAAATAGAGTACGTTATAAGAAATTAATCGGTCAGTTGAATATTCGGGAGCAGTAATTTAATCGTTCAAATTTTTTTCTTGTTTTATTATTTTTTTAGTAGTCTTATAGTAGTCTTAGATTTTTCATTTTGATGAGCCTCGCTTTGAGGAATTCATGGAATAATCCATTTTCATGGAATAATGAATTAAGGAAGAAAGGATATGAGTCTACCGCTTACAAGAAAAGATCTCATGATAGTCAATATGGGCCCTCAACACCCATCAATGCATGGTGTTCTTCGACTGATCGTTACTCTCGATGGTGAGGATGTTATTGATTGTGAACCCATATTAGGGTATTTACACAGAGGAATGGAAAAATCGCGGAAAACCGAACTATTATACAATACTTACCTTATGTAACAAGGTGGGATTATTTAGCTACTATGTTTACAGAAGCAATAACAGTAAATGCACCAGAATTCTTGGAGAATATTCAAATACCACAAAGAGCCAGCTATATTAGGGTAATTATGTTAGAATTTGTTAGAATTAAGCCGGATAGCTTCTCACTTGCTATGGCTTGGACCTTTTATGGCGGATCTCGGCGCACAGACTCCTTTTTTCTATATTTTTAGAGAGAGAGAATTAATATATGATCTATTTGAAGCTGCTACAGGTATGCGAATGATGCACAATTACTTTCGCATCGGAGGAGTAGCCGCCGATCTACCTTATGGATGGATCGATAAATGTTTAGATTTCTGTGATTATTTTTTACGCGGAGTTGTTGAATATCAACAACTTATTACACAGAATCCAATTTTTTTAGAGCGAGTTGAAGGAGTAGGTTTTATTAGCGGAGAAGAAGCAGTAAATTGGGGCTTATCGGGACCGATGTTACGAGCTTCTGGAATACAATGGGATCTTCGTAAAGTAGATCCTTATGAGTCTTACAACCAATTTGATTGGAAAGTCCAATGGCAAAAAGAAGGGGATTCGTTAGCTCGCTATTTAGTACGAATTGGTGAAATGAGGGAATCCATCAAAATAATTCAACAAGCTGTAGAAAAAATTCCTGGAGGACCTTATGAAAATTTAGAAGTCCGACGCTTTAAGAAAGAAAATAATTCTGAATGGAATGATTTTGAGTATAAATTTCTTGGTAAAAAACCTTCGCCCAATTTTGAATTGTCAAGACAAGAGCTTTATGTAAGAGTAGAAGCCCCAAAAGGTGAATTAGGGATTTATCTAGTAGGAGATGATAGCCTTTTCCCCTGGAGATGGAAAATCCGTCCACCCGGGTTTATTAATTTGCAAATTCTTCCTCAGCTAGTTAAAAAAATGAAATTGGCTGATATCATGACGATATTAGGTAGTATAGATATCATTATGGGGGAAGTTGATCGTTGAAATGATAATAGATAGGGTAGAGGTAGAAACTATCAATTCTTTTTCGAAATTGGAATTATTAAAAGAAGTCTATGGACTGATATCGATTCTACCCATTTTGACCCTCCTTTTGGGAATAACAATAGAGGTACTCGTAATTGTGTGGTTAGAAAGAGAAATATCTGCGTCGATACAACAACGTATTGGTCCTGAATATGCTGGCCCCCTGGGCCTGCTTCAAGCTATAGCAGATGGGACTAAGCTACTTTTTAAAGAAGATATTCTGCCATCCCGAGGAGATATTTCTTTATTTAGCATTGGACCCTCTATAGCAGTCATATCAGTTTTATTAAGTTTTTTAGTTATCCCTTTGGGATATCATTTTGTTTTAGCCGATCTTAGTATTGGTGTTTTTTTATGGATTGCCATTTCAAGTATAGCTCCTATTGGTCTTCTTATGGCAGGATATAGCTCAAATAATAAATATTCTTTTTCAGGCGGTCTACGAGCTGCTGCTCAATCCATTAGTTATGAAATACCATTAACTTTTTGTGTGCTAGCAATATCTCTACGTGTGATTCGTTAAAATAGATCTTTTTCCTATAAAATCCATTAACTATTTATATTCCTTTTCTTATTTAGTATTTGGGTTGGTAAGTTAAACTAGATAGCTATATGAGTGAAACAAAACAGCTTATAAATTTGTAGTAAAAAGAAAAAATCTCATTTCCTACGTACAAGAAAAAAGTGGAAGTAAACATAAGCAGTGTAAACTCTTTATCCCAAGGTTGATATTTTTTAATTAGTCATCATATCTTGAAGCGGCCAAGAATAAAGGATTCACGATATGGAATTCCATTACTAGAATACTCCTAGTTATTACTATAACTTAATAATCCATAAGAAGAATCCACCAAAAGTTAGTGAAGGGTTAGGAACACTAAAGTACATAAAGGATTAGTAATGGAAAATCTAAAACATTAGAGATTTTTGCCCATAAAAGGAATCATAATAAGGACTTGCAATTTGTAGAAATTATCAAGTAGTACTTTCTTCGGATTCCGATCCAGAGTATGTTCCCATTCACTTGTTAAGGAAATGGCTATCAAGAACGAATTAACCCTTTATCCATTTTTTCTTTTTAAATACCCCCTCCCTGGGGAAAGAAGAATAGTAAAAAAGATATGGAGTGCACTAGAAAAAATTTTCATTATTTCCTTCCTCTATCCATATTCATGCAGAATTGCTCATGAACTAATACCCAACTCTTTCCATTTATTAATTGAATTCCTATAACAAGTAACAAGTGTTTTATTCCAAGATTAAGTTATTACTGAACAAAGAAAAATTTTCATTATATTATAAAGGATGAGATCAATTCGGAAGCGCTTTTTCTTATTCTAGCAGACGGAATTCCTTTGGTCTAATTTAGGACTTTCAAATCTATTTTATTTTATCTAATTCTATCTACGCCCCCGGGGCTAGGAACAAAACAGTCCTTTCCTTTTTCTGATCATAGAGAAGCCGTATGAAGCTAAGGTTTCATGTACGGTTTTGAAATAGCGGTGGGAACTGTGATGTTATCACCGACTATGATTATCTAACAGTTCAAGTACAGTTGATATAGTTGAAGCACAGTCAAAATACGGTTTTTTTGGATGGAATATTTGGCGTCAGCCTATAGGTTTTCTGGTTTTTTTAATTTCTTCTTTGGCAGAATGTGAAAGATTACCCTTTGATTTACCAGAAGCGGAGGAAGAATTAGTAGCAGGTTACCAAACTGAATATTCCGGTATCAAATATGGTTTATTTTATCTTGTTTCTTACCTAAATTTATTAGTTTCTTCTTTATTTGTAACAGTTCTCTACTTGGGCGGGTGGAATTTATCTATTCCCTATATATCCTTTTTTGATTTTTTCCAAATGAATAAAGCAGTTGGAATTTTGGAAATGACAATGGGTATATTTATTACATTAACTAAAGCTTATTTATTTCTCTTCATTTCTATCACAATAAGATGGACTTTACCGAGGATGAGAATGGATCAGTTATTAAATCTTGGATGGAAATTTCTTTTACCTATTTCCCTGGGCAATCTCTTATTAACAACCTCTTCTCAACTTGTTTCACTATAAATAAGATAATACAATAATAGTAAGAATATTTTCAACACAAAAGCTCTCTCAAACAAGAGAAAGAAACATATCTTTTTCATAGATATTTAGAATGAATATGTTCCCTATGGTAACTGGGTTCATGAGTTATGGTCAACAAACAATACGTGCTACAAGGTACATAGGTCAAAGTTTCATAACTACCTTATCCCACACAAATCGTTTACCTATAACGATTCACTACCCTTATGAAAAATCAATTACACCAGAGCGTTTCCGAGGGCGAATCCACTTTGAATTTGATAAATGTATTGCTTGTGAAGTATGTGTTCGCGTATGTCCGATAGATTTACCCGTTGTGGATTGGAGATTTGAAAAGGATATTAAAAGAAAACAATTGCTTAATTATAGTATTGATTTCGGAGTTTGTATATTTTGTGGCAATTGTGTTGAGTACTGTCCAACAAGCTGTTTATCAATGACTGAAGAATATGAACTTTCTACCTATGATCGTCATGAATTGAATTACAATCAAATTGCTTTAAGTCGGTTACCAATCTCCATAATGGGAGATTACACAATTCAAACAATTAGGAATTCGTCTGAAAGTAAAATAAACAAAGAAAAATCTTCGAATTCAAGAACGATTACTGATTACTAAACTTTGATTTTGTCTTTCTGTTATAAAAATCTAATAATTCTTTATTAAACTTTAAAATTAAACTATAAAGAAAAACGAAAAACTACTGCTTATTGGAAATTATTTCTTATTTTAAATCAGACTAGATTTTCGTGATATAATATAATTTATAACTATAAGTTTATACACAAAAAAATACCCTAATCCTTTTTTCCTTCCTTGAATCCTTTAGTTTTAGTCAGTTCATGAAAAATTTTATACTATTAATTTCTTTTTATCCATAATGGATTTACCTGGACCAATACATGAGATTCTTATGCTATTTGGGGGATTTGTTCTTCTACTAGGGGGTCTAGGAGTAGTATTACTTACCAACCCCATTTATTCTGCCTTTTCGCTGGGATTAGTTCTTGTTTGTATATCCTTATTCTATTTTTTATTAAATTCCTACTTTGTAGCTGTCGCACAACTTCTTATTTATGTGGGAGCCATAAATGTCTTGATCATATTCGCTGTAATGTTCGTAAATGGCTCAGAATGGTCTAAAGATAAGAATTATTGGACTATTGGAGATGGGTTCACTTCACTCGTTTGTATAACTATTGTTTTTTCACTAATGACTACTATCCCAGATACGTCGTGGTATGGAATTCTTTGGACTACAAGATCAAACCAAATAGTAGAACAGGGTCTCATAAATAATGTTCAACAAATTGGAATTCATTTAGCAACCGATTTTTATCTTCCGTTTGAACTCATTTCCATAATTCTTCTAGTTTCTTTAATAGGTGCAATTACTATGGCTCGGCAATAAGAAAACTTAGAAAAAGTACAAATTATAAGAATTGCAAATCTAAAATAAATAACTAAAGAATCACAATTTTGATTTAGTAAAATCCATCTACTGCCAACAAATACCTCCTTTTTTTTTTTTTTTTTTTTCTTTTGTTGTGTAATTGTTCTATTGTAATTAATTGAATCGGTTCAATTCTTGCCCTCATATTGAAATGAATCGAGATTGATAAGGAGTTAGTTAATGATGTTTGAGCATGTACTTTTTTTGAGTGTCTATTTATTTTCGATTGGTATCTATGGATTGATCACAAGCCGAAACATGGTTAGAGCTCTAATATGTCTTGAACTTATACTGAATTCAATTAATCTAAATCTCGTAACATTTTCTGATCTATTTGATAGTCGCCAATTAAAAGGAGATATTTTCGCAATTTTTGTTATAGCCCTTGCAGCTGCTGAAGCCGCTATTGGACTATCCATTCTTTCTTCCATCCATCGTAATAGGAAATCCACTCGTATCAATCAATCTAATTTATTGAATAATTAGACTTTTGAATAATTAGACATAGAATCCTCTAAACAAAGGCGCACATATTAAAATAAATAGAAATCAATACTATTTTCTTAGTATTATTTGAGAATATCCATTTTTTTTAGTAGATTATTGCATAGTATTCTTTTTCACTTAAATGAATTTTTGTATTTGTAATTCATTGATATTGCAATTTGAATATTGCAATAATTTATATTGAAAAGACGATAGCCAATTTATTGGCTAATTCGAATTCGTCTGTACAATTCGTAAAATTCTTTCTTATTTCTTATTTATTGTTGAAATCCAAAATTAAAGTCTCTTGGCTCTCTTCACGCTTTCTCACAAACAGATTAAAAAATAGATTTTTTTTTTTGAAGTTTGGATAAACCATTGCTTCGTCTGGTGTCTACAATACATATGACTCATTATAGTACTAATTTCATTTTTACCAGATCGAAAAATTTTATGTTGAAAAGAAAAATTTATAGATCCAATGTCACATTCCGTAAAAATTTACGATACATGTATAGGATGCACTCAATGTGTACGAGCTTGTCCAACAGATGTATTAGAAATGATACCCTGGGATGGATGTAAAGCCAAGCAAATTGCTTCCGCGCCGAGAACCGAAGATTGTGTGGGTTGTAAGAGATGTGAATCTGCCTGCCCGACAGATTTTTTTAAGTGTCCGCGTTTATTTAGGGCCTGAAACAACACGTAGCATGGCTCTATCTTATTGATACGTTACAAAAAACTTCACTCGAATCGTCTGATTCCTCTTTACCGAAGAAGCCTGTGCTCGAAATAATCGAGCACGGGCTTTTCTGGTCAAAACGTATCTTGTCTTTATCACTTTATCATGAGTTATTTTCCTTGGTTAACAATACTTGTTGTTTTGCCGATATTTGCAGGTTCATTAATTTTCTTTTTACCTCATAAGGGAAACAAAGTCGTTAGGTGGTATACTATATCTATTTGTTTATTAGAATTCCTTCTAATGACTTATGCGTTCTGTTATCATTTCCAACTGGAGGATCCCTTAATCCAATTAAAGGAGGATTATAAATGGATAGATGTCTTCGATTTCCACTGGAGATTGGGAATCGATGGACTTTCATTAGGATCTATTTTATTGACAGGATTTATCACTACTTTAGCTACTTTAGCAGCTTGGCCAATTACACGGAATTCGCGATTATTCTATTTCCTGATGCTCGCAATGTATAGTGGTCAAATAGGATTATTTTCTTCGCGAGACCTTTTACTTTTTTTTATCATGTGGGAGTTAGAATTAATTCCTGTTTACTTACTTTTATCCATGTGGGGGGGGAAGAGGCGTCTATATTCAGCTACAAAGTTTATTTTGTATACTGCAGGCGGTTCCATTTTTTTCTTAATCGGAGTTCTGGGTATGGGCTTATATGGTTCCAACGAACCAGGATTAGATTTGGAAAGATTAATTAATCAATCATACCCTGCAACCTTGGAAATACTTTTATATTTTGGCTTCCTTATTGCTTATGCTGTCAAATTGCCGATTATACCCCTACATACGTGGTTACCAGATACCCATGGGGAAGCACATTATAGTACATGTATGCTTTTAGCGGGAATATTATTAAAGATGGGAGCATATGGATTGATTCGGATCAACATGGAATTGTTACCTCATGCTCATTATCTATTTTCGCCCTGGTTAGTAATAATAGGAGCGATCCAAATAATCTATGCAGCTTCAACTTCTCTTGGTCAACGAAATTTCAAAAAAAGAATAGCTTATTCCTCTGTATCTCACATGGGTTTCATAATTATAGGAATTGGTTCCATAACCAACATTGGACTCAATGGAGCTATTTTACAAATATTATCCCATGGATTTATTGGTGCTACACTTTTTTTCTTGGCAGGAACCGCTTCTGATAGAATGCGTCTTGTTTATCTCGAAGAACTGGGGGGAATATCTATCCCAATGCCTAAAATTTTTACCATGTTTAGTAGCTTTTCAATGGCTTCTCTTGCCTTACCAGGAATGAGTGGTTTTGTCGCAGAATTAGTAGTATTTTTTGGACTAATTACTAGTCCAAAATTTCTGTTAATGCCAAAAACACTAATTACTTTTGTAATGGCAATTGGAATGATATTAACTCCTATTTATTTATTATCTATGTTACGCCAGATGTTCTATGGATACAAGCTATTTAATGTTCCAAACGCAAATTTTGTGGATTCTGGACCACGAGAACTCTTTATTTTAATCTGTATCTTTTTACCAGTAATAGGAATTGGTATTTATCCAGATTTTGTTCTCTCCCTATCCGTTGACAGGGTAGAGGCTCTCTTATCCAATTATTATCCTAAATAGGTTTGCTTTTTTTTACTCGTCTGCTCTATTAATGCAGAAATAAGTAAAAAAGTATATAATGCAGAAATAAGTAAAAAAGTATAATTAGATCTATCTCGAATTTTTGAGAACCCTTTGATAAGGCGTTCAAGGGGTTCTCAAATAAAACATAAAAGTAAAAACCTTCATTTCATGAAGGTTTTATTTTATGTAATCATTTAGGTGTTAATGTAAACGAACCATAACTATGTAAGCCTATTCCTAATAGATTTATACCAAAATAACAAATCCAAATTATAAGAAATCCTATCAAAGCTATAAGTGCAGAATTCGTACCCTTCCAATTTGGATTTGTTCTACTATGTAAATAAATTGCGAATATGGTCCAAGTAATAAATGCCCAAGTTTCCTTAGGATCCCAATTCCAATAGGATCCCCAGGCCTCATTAGCCCATACTGCTCCACAAAGAATACCTACGGTTAAAAGGGTAAATCCTAGGCTAATGACACGATAACTCCAAGAATCCAAACGCTCCGTTAATTGATATTTGTAATAATTTGGAAATGAAGGGACAGAGGTTCTTTTTAAAGCACTTCTTTTTGCATAAAAATATTTAATATCACTAAAGAAAAATGTTTTATTTAAAACATTTTTTTTCTTTTTAGAAAAGAAATGGAAATTATTTCGAAATCTAATGATTAGAATAGCGGCAGATAATAAGGATCCGCACAAAAGAGTTGCATAGCTTAATAACATCATACTGACATGCATCATTCACTGAGATTGTAGAGCAGGTACTAGTATCGTGGATTGATGCATTTCAGTTAAAAGACCCGATGTGGCAAAGCCTTGCGTTAAAATAGTACTTGGCGTAGTTATTGTGCTTAAATCATTTTTAGAGTTCTGTATTTTAGGAATGGTATGAAGAATATACAGGGCCCATGAAAGGAAGATCAATGACTCATATAAATTACTTAATGGAAAATGTCCCGAGGAAGCCCAACGAGAAACTAAGAATCCTGTTATAGAGAAAAAAGTAACTATCATTCCTTTTTCTGACGAATCGCGTAATCCTCCAAGTTCACGAACTAATAAGGTTATAAAATGAATCGTAATCACAATTGAAATCGTTGAGAAAGAGATATGAGTTAGTATATGTTCTAAAGTTGCAAATAGCATAAGGGGAAGGTCCCATTACAAAATTGTAAATTTCGAATTGATTTCTAATCTATTGTATTCTTTTTCAAGAATGCCGCCACTCGGATTCGAACCGAGATGCTTGAGCACTGCTTCCTAAGAGCAGCGTGTCTACCAATTTCACCATGGCGGCTAACTTCAAATAATAGGTAACTTAAAAGAATAATAGCTATTATCTTGGGAATCGTCGATATTGGGAAAGTCCATAAAATTTAGGAACATTAGAGTTTTCATTAAAATAGACTTCGTTTGGTAGTATCGTTTCCATTTTTTTTTTTTACAATAAACTCTTGCTTTGCCCAATAGAAACACAAACACTGCTTGAAAGAGTTGGAACTTCTTTTTTCTAACTTGCAATTATAGAACTAATTTTTTCTAATTAATTTCCCCTTTACATTTTGAAAATTCTTTCAATACAATGAAAAAAATCCAAAAGGGTTTCTATTTAATGATGAAATTAAAATAAAATGGATAAATAGAAAAGGCTTTTTGGATTTTTTAAAAATTTCTAGAATGAAAGTCTTTATGCTCTTATTAATAAGATTTACTAACCTTATGATTTTGGAGAAGATAGGTGGAAGTTGTAAGTCCTATTGTAAGAATACTCCACTTTTCATAATTTTCCTAATAGAATATGAGGATTCTATTAGGAAAATTATGAAAAGTTCATTGATAGGAAAAGAATACTTAGCACACAGTATACCAAACAAAACTTTTTTTTTCTTGTATATATAAGATAAGAGGGGTTTTTTGTTCTAAGAATATTGTACCGAGTAATTCGACACATAAAAGTACATTCAAAGAAGAATCCAAATTATTAAATAATTGGAATTCTTTTTTGATAAGTCAATTCATATTATTCCAAAATCTTATTATTTGTTTGTTGCCCAGAAAAACCCTTTGGTTTTGGATGCTCATTACCGCTCGAAAATGATCTTGATTTTACTAAAGAATAAGATTGTACTATGGAAAAATAAGTCTTTTTCTTCCAAATATTTTTACGAATACGCTTTTTTGACATTGAAGTACGTTTTTTTGGAACTGCCATTCAAAAAGGAAATTACTTTTTTCTAGTTGTATGTGAAAGACATCTATTGCTGCAAATCAATCCTTCTTTCTTCTTTTTATTAGTATTTATACTTAGATACTGAAAGATACTTAAATTTTGAATTATTTTTTACTTCATTTTGTCTAATGCGGATAAGACAACAAGAATTTTTTAACATTTTTTCTTTATATATTTTATACTTTTTTTTTAATAATATAGAATATATAGAAGGGTTTCTCATTTAAATCTATTTATATCTATTTATATATCAAGTATACTCCATATATAGATATATGGTATGGAAGCCTATCCCCCATATAAGATAAGACGGGGGGATAAAAAGAAGGGAAAATGAAAATAGTTAATTAAGTTCAGAATGGTATTCCATAAAGGAAAGGAATTCCAATCAAAACAAAAAATACTGAGTCTCTTAAACAAGACATTCTAAAACTTAGGTAATTTATAGTCATTAGAATTTTAGTTCTATATGAAGTAAGGACTATTCGATAATTTCTTATAAACATAGGTTTTCATTGGAATTCACTCAATCAGTTAATTATGGAACAAGAGAGCTGTTTCATCTTTGTTTTAAAGAAATATAAAAATGAATTATGAATAGAAAGTAAAATGATTCCACTTTTTTTTTTTTATTTTTATAAATATCTTTATTTAGTTAATAAAATAACTTCGTTACCTAGTTATTTTATTAACTTTTTTAATTTAACCAACTAAACCCATTCTTAATTTTTAATTATTTCAATGAGATAAATTTTGGAAAAATTAAGAATTTCAGTATTTTTTCTTATTCTTTTTATTTATTCTTTCAGAAAGAGATAAGAATTGGTTTGGTGAATCGGAAACAATTTTATAGAAAAATTGAAGTAAAAATTGAAGTAAAAATTGCAATTTCTTTTCTTATGGAACATACATATCAATATGCATGGGTAATCCCTCTTCTCCCACTTCCAGTTATTATGTCAATGGGATTTGGCCTTATTCTTATTCCGACAGCAACAAAAAATCTTCGTCGCATATGGGCTTTTCCTAGTGTTTTACTCTTAAGTATAGCTATGGTATTCTCAGTTCAACTGTCTATTCAACAAATAAATGGAAGTTCGATCTATCAATATCTATGGTCTTGGACCGTCAATAATGATTTTTCTTTAGAATTTGGATACTTGATTGACCCACTTACTTCTATTATGTTAATACTAATTACTACTGTAGGAATCCTGGTTCTTATTTATAGTGATGGTTATATGTCTCACGATGAAGGATATTTGAGATTTTTTGTTTATATAAGTTTTTTCAATACTTCCATGTTGGGATTGGTTACTAGCTCCAATTTGATACAAATTTATTTTTTTTGGGAACTCGTGGGAATGTGTTCTTATTTATTGATAGGCTTTTGGTTTACACGACCAATCGCAGCGAGTGCTTGTCAAAAAGCTTTTGTAACTAATCGTGTAGGGGATTTTGGTCTATTATTAGGAATTTTAGGTTTTTTTTGGATAACAGGTAGTTTAGAGTTTAGGGATTTGTTCAAAATAGCTAATAACTGGATTCCTAATAATGGAATTAACTCTTTACTTACTACTTTGTGTGCTTTTTTATTATTCCTTGGTGCAGTTGCGAAATCCGCACAATTCCCTCTTCACGTATGGTTACCCGATGCTATGGAAGGGCCCACTCCTATTTCGGCTCTTATACACGCAGCAACTATGGTTGCTGCGGGAATTTTTCTTCTAGCTCGACTTCTTCCTCTTTTCATATCTTTACCTTTGATAATGAGTTTTATTTCTTTAGTAGGTACAATAACACTATTCTTAGGAGCTACTTTAGCTCTTGCTCAGAGAGATATTAAAAGAAGCTTAGCCTATTCTACAATGTCTCAATTGGGTTATATGATGTTAGCTCTAGGTATAGGTTCTTATCAAGCTGCTTTATTCCATTTGATCACTCATGCTTATTCAAAAGCTTTATTGTTCTTGGGATCCGGATCCGTTATTCATTCAATGGAACCTCTTGTTGGATATTCACCAGATAAAAGTCAAAATATGGTTCTTATGGGCGGTTTAAGAAAATACATTCCAATCACAAGAACTACTTTTTTATGGGGTACACTTTCTCTTTGTGGTATTCCACCTCTTGCTTGCTTCTGGTCCAAAGATGAAATCCTTAGTAATAGTTGGTTGTATTCGCCCTTTTTTGGAATAATAGCCTCCTTTACTGCAGGATTAACTGCCTTTTATATGTTTCGGATATATTTACTTACATTTGATGGGTATTTGCGTGTTCATTTTCAAAATTACAGTAGCACTAAAGAGAGTTCCTTGTATTCAATATCCTTATGGGGAAAAAGGATACCCAAAGGAGTGAATAGGGATTTCGTTTTATCAACAACGAAGAGTGGAGTTTCTTTTTTTTCACAAAATATACCAAAAATTCAAGGTAATACAAGAAATAGGATAGGATCCTTTACTACGTCTTTTGGGGCTAAAAAAACTTTTGCCTATCCGCATGAAACGGGAAATACTATGTTATTTCCTCTTCTTATATTACTACTTTTCACTTTGTTCATTGGATTCATAGGAATCTCTTTTGATAATGGAGGAATTGGTAATGGAATAGCAGAGTTAACCATATTATCAAAGTGGTTAACTCCCTCAATAAACTTTACCCAGGAAAGTTCTAATTCTTTTGTAAATTCATATGAATTTATTACTAATGCAATTTCTTCTGTAAGTCTAGCTATCTTTGGTTTATTCATAGCATATATCTTCTATGGATCCGCTTATTCTTTTTTTCAGAATTTGGATTTAATAAACTCTTTTTACAAAGGAAATCCTAAAAAAGAATTTTTAGATCAAGTAAAAAAAAATATATACAGTTGGTCATATAATCGTGGTTATATAGATATTTTCTATACTAGGGTCTTTACCCTCGGTATAAGAGGGTTAACCGAACTCACGGAGTTTTTTGATAAGGGTGTTATTGATGGAATTACCAATGGAGTGGGTCTTGCTAGTTTTTGTATAGGAGAGGAAATTAAATATGTAGGGGGAGGTCGAATCTCGTCTTATTTATTCTTTTTTTTATGTTATGTATCTGTGTTTTTATTCTTTTTTCTTTCTTAAGTTAAGGAATTTACAACAAGTCTCTTGCAAAAATAACTATCCTATCCCCTTTCTACAATCTCTCTATATCCTTGTTACATAAGGTAAGTATTGTATAATAGTTCGGTTTTCCGCGATTTTTTCCATTCCTCTGTGTAAATACCCTAATATGGGTTCACAATCAATAACATCCTCACCATCGAGAGTAACGATCAGTCGAAGAACACCATGCATTGATGGGTGTTGAGGGCCCATATTGACTATCATGAGATCTTTTCTTGTAAGCGGTAGACTCATATCCTTTCTTCCTTAATTCATTATTCCATGAAAATGGATTATTCCATGAATTCCTCAAAGCGAGGCTCATCAAAATGAAAAATCTAAGACTACTATAAGACTACTAAAAAAATAATAAAACAAGAAAAAAATTTGAACGATTAAATTACTGCTCCCGAATATTCAACTGACCGATTAATTTCTTATAACGTACTCTATTTTTCTTTGCCAAATAAGCCAGCAAACGTCGACGTTTTCCCAAAAGTCTTCGTAGACCTCTTTCCGATGAAAAATCTTTTTTGTGTAATTCCAAATGTGAAGCAAGTCTCCGTATCTTATTGGTGAAACTGAATACTTGAAATTCAACAGAACCCCTGTTTTCTTCTTTTTCTTCTTTAACCATAAATCCAAAAATTTTTCTACCTCCTTTCTTTTTCATGTATTTTTCTGATCAGGAAAAATACAAAATTATGTCAGTTATTTTGAAGTTATTCTAATCTCGTACACACACAAATTTGCAATTATTCATCTACTACTGGAATTTGGATTTATTTTATCGATGCAAATTGGATTTGGATAGAAGGGTACATTCTTTCTAATATTTTAGATAGAAGAAATGTTTCTTCTATCTAAAATATTAGAAAGAATTTTGCTGATTTATTTATTGCTATATGCAATTTATGGAATTGATACACCATTTAATTGATATCATTTAGCAAAATGAAACACAGCATATGCATCCATCTTTTGGCTCGAGAATTTCACGGGATAGAGATATGGTATAAGAAATAGACTATTAAGTAACTCTAAATGAATTGTGGATACATCTGTATCCTTAACATACTGAAACGATTGTCATTATTCGTATCAAACCAATAGCGATTCATACAAGCTAAATCTTCTAATCAATGGTGGGCCAATAATGAATTTTTTTGCATATGTATTAAGACGCTTGGCCTGATTTCGAAATTGTCCAGAGTTTTATATGTTGTTTTCATTGCAAAATGATGGGTCTCCTTCCATAACTTTCCAATTACGAGTACGAGAATTGAAAGACATGAAAATTCTCAATTCTCTACGGCGTCTAGTAGATAGAAACAAGAAAATCAGAAGAATCTTTCTCTCTATTCACTATCATTCCGCGTCTTCGACTTCTATTAGTTTCTTTTCTTCTTTAATGCAATAGCTATAGTTTGATATAAGAATCCATTTCTCAAAGTAATGGAAACCATTCTCTTATAGGAAATGGTTCGAAAATCGCTATTCCACCTTTTAGGTATCGTGAAAAGTGATACCTGTGAAGATCGTGCATTTCAGTCAAATTCAGATCCGTTTTTCGAGTCCATGATATAATATAACCAAATTGGATAGATCTTCCACCTGTTTAGCTAAGAAAGAATAGATACAGAGGTGGATAATAGATCGATATGAAGATCATGAGCTGCCCCATAATGAAATCGCCAGTAGTCGCGAATATCTCCTTCTTCCCTAATCCAAGATTGGAGAAAGAAGATCTAAGAGGGACCTATGGAGAATGTAGTCAGAAATCCATAATAGAGTCCGACCACAACGACCGAATTAATTATCCTCATCGAGAAACTTAGACTACTAAATAGAAAAGATTTGAAAATCATGGCATGGGTCTCCTTTTTTTCTTTCTTTAGAGTTTTCTATATGCACAATTTCTCGATGTTTCGATGAGAATTTCTTGACTTTCCATATATAGAAAGAGATAGACTATAAATGACATCTCTTATGTCAATAAGACCAAAGGGATGGATATTAAATGATAGGAAGTGCTAGGAAGTGAAATAGAATGAAATAGAGCCACTTTGGGCTTCCCTATGAAATGAGGCATGGAACGGAGCCACTACGAAGAAATTATGGGAGTTACGAAAGAAGCTTCGGACTCATATTGTTCATGGGTTGAGAGCGGGAGTTGAACTCTAGGAGGTCGAATCCCCCCTTGTTCCTCAGTAGCTCAGTGGTAGAGCGGTCGGCTGTTAACTGACTGGTCGTAGGTTCGAATCCTACTTGGGGAGATTTTATTCATTCTTTAATGTAAGAATTTTAATGTAAGAATAAAGAATTGAATTAAAGGGCTTGCTTTGACCCTTAGGAGTAGGTAACCCGTTCGCTATCCTTGTTTCTATTTCTATTGCATTCTATCTCATCGTATCACATTCTGTTCTACGATTCCACTTCGACAAAAGGAAAGAGCATACCTAAGTTCAATAGCTTTACGTCCGCTATCCCGATCATGATTTTCCTACCCTCAGGGGGAAAGTAAAGGCCCTTCCCCCTTTGGAAGGCTGTGGGCGAGGAGGGATTCGAACCCCCGACACCGTGGTTCGTAGCCACGTGCTCTAATCCTCTGAGCTACAGGCCCAGCTGTCTCCACTGGATCTCTTCCCGGGGGTACCCCTTCATTTCAGGTTAAGAAGATGGGAAAGCGCCTTTCTCTCTATAAGAACAGTGCGTTCCGAGGTGTGAAGTGGGAGAGAGGGGATGTGATGATTGAGGTTTTGAATAAGACGACCTTTGCATTTTAGATTTGGATCTTTTTCTTATTTCAAAATAGTGAAAAAGTCAAATAAGAGGTGTTAAGCTTTTTATCATTCTGGCATCGAGCTATTTTGCCGCAGGACCTCCCCTACAGTATCGTCACCGCAGTAGAGTTTAACCACCAAATTCGGGATGGATTGGTGTGGTTCCTCTACGCCTAGGACACCAGAATATCGAACCATGAACGAGGAAAGGCATGAGATAAATATTGGCTAGTAATTGTGAAGCCCCAATTCTTGACTGAAAGGGACACCAAAGGCCTCTGCCCTCCCTCTCTATCTATCCAAGAGATGGAAGGGCAGAGCTTTTTTTTGGTTTTTTCATCTTTTCATCAAAGAGTTGAACAATGAAGATAGATGGCAAGTGCCTGATCGATTTGATCAGGCCGTGTAGGAACAAGGTTCAAATCGTTCGTTCGTTAGGATGCCTCAGCTGCATACATCACTGCACTTCCACTTGACACCTATTTAAACGGCTCGTCTCGCCGCTACCTTATCCTATTTCCATACTTCTGTCGCTCCATCCCCGTATGGGTGGAGAACCCGTCGCTGT
>NW_028261009.1:0-34987 GCF_056163025.1 Triticum urartu | reverse complement strand
GGATGTTGGCTCAATCCGAAGGAAATTATGCGGAAGCTTTGCAAAATTATTATGAAGCTACGCGACTAGAAATCGATCCCTATGATCGAAGTTATATACTCTATAACATAGGCCTTATACACACAAGCAATGGAGAGCATACAAAGGCTTTGGAATATTATTTCCGGGCACTAGAACGAAACCCCTTCTTACCGCAAGCTTTTAATAATATGGCCGTGATCTGTCATTACGTGCGACTATCTCCACTATAGAAAGAAAAAAAAAAAAGAGAGGATCAAATTTTCTAGTAAATACTAGAAAAAAAGGGCTTTCTACATAGGGATCGTAAAAACAACGATTTTTCCCTATCAGCTGTAGGAAGGAAGGACACTTCACGAGAATCAAAAAACGAAGAAAGTATGGCCTATACTACTACTCTATGGATAAAGTTTCTCAAATTGATAGAGAAAGCACCGTAAAGATCAATTAGTGAGCGACTGGGTCGATACAACTAAAAAAAACTGCTTACTTATCCCATGATATGGGGCAAAATTTAGGAATCCGCTTATGTAATAGAGCCGATCCACTAAGGGATTAAGCAGCGGTGTAGTATCAGATCCCAAAGATAGTAAGTTCTTTTTTCTTTCTTATGGAAAAAAGTCTTTTTCAAGGATTCTATAGAGATTTCATATATGAAACCGGGATAGTTACCTCTCAGAAAATTTGAACGAAGGCTCTATATCTATCTATGCTTCATTCTTCTGAAGGTGGGAAAAAAGATCAAACTGATTATTGATAAAAATTAGGGTTTGAAACTTAGGTAATTAATTTCTTCTGCTTAACCCAAGAACAAATTGGATCGATTTTTGATAAATCGAATTCAGTTAAGATAGGGGAAATTCAGATAGCAATTTCTGAGCCGTATGAGGTAGGAAACTCTCAAGTACGGTTCTAAGGGAAGGAACTTCCTATTCCGACCGAGGAGAACAGGCCATTCTACAGGGTGATTCGGAAATTGCGGAAGCTTGGTTTGATCAAGCTGCTGAATATTGGAAACAAGCTATAGCGCTTACTCCGGGAAATTATATTGAAGCACAGAACTGGTTGAAGATTACGAAGCGCTTTGAATTTGAATAAGACCATGCTCCTTCTTTTTCATAAAATGGGTGGTTTGGTTGTTGATCCATTAATCAAATAAATTAGGTCGTAAGATCGAATCAAGAATTTCATTATATCCATTTCTTATACCTTCTATTTTATATGATATTTCATAAGAATAAACCATAGGGATAGGGTCTAGAATAGAAGTAATAAAGTGAATAAAAAGAGGGGGCAATCTAAATATTGCTAATATATTAGGACCATCTTATTAATAATTCTAATGAGTTATCTTGGAATTTAGAATCAAATAAAAAACCCTATATTATGCTCAAGGAAAGTAGATATAGATAGGAGCTTATGCCCTCAAAAAAAATACACTAGTTTCTTAAATTAAAAATAAAAAAGATTTTTTTCTTACGTCGAGAAATATTTGTTTTTCAAGATAAACAATGTCCGTTAGGCACCTAATCTTTATGTCATAATAGACCCGAACACTTGCCTCGGATTGACTTCAATATATAATTGCTCCAGTGAATAACTAAAAAAAAAATAGAAGGATGGTAGATAGTAAAGAAAAGAACTAATCACAATATCTATCTTTCAAAATCTATCTTTCAAAATCTATCTTTCAAAATATATATCTTTCAAAGATTCACTAAAAAGACAGTTGGCGGGTCTCTTTGTATGTCTTGTCCGGAAAGAGGAGGACTTAATGATTATTCGTTCGCCGGAACCAGAAGTAAAAATTGTTGTGGATAGGGATCCTGTAAAAACATCTTTTGAGGAATGGGCCAGACCCGGCCATTTCTCAAGAACACTAGCTAAGGGCCCTGATACTACCACTTGGATCTGGAACCTACATGCTGATGCTCACGATTTCGATAGTCATACTGGTGATTTGGAGGAGATTTCTCGAAAAGTCTTTAGTGCTCATTTCGGGCAACTTTCCATTATCTTTCTTTGGTTGAGTGGCATGTACTTTCATGGCGCCCGTTTTTCCAATTATGAAGCATGGCTAAGTGATCCTACTCACATTGGACCCAGTGCTCAGGTAGTTTGGCCTATAGTAGGGCAAGAAATATTGAATGGTGATGTAGGCGGGGGTTTCCGAGGAATCCAAATAACCTCTGGTTTTTTTCAGCTTTGGCGAGCATCTGGAATAACTAGTGAATTACAACTCTATTGTACTGCAATTGGTGCATTGATTTTTGCAGCGTTAATGCTTTTTGCTGGTTGGTTCCATTATCACAAAGCCGCTCCCAAATTGGCCTGGTTCCAAGATGTAGAATCCATGTTGAATCACCACTTAGCGGGATTATTAGGACTTGGGTCTCTTTCTTGGGCGGGGCACCAAATTCATGTATCTTTACCAATTAACCAATTTCTTGACGCTGGGGTGGATCCTAAAGAGATACCACTTCCTCATGAATTTATCTTGAATCGGGACCTTTTGGCTCAACTTTATCCTAGTTTTGCCGAAGGAGCAACCCCTTTTTTCACTTTAAATTGGTCCAAATACGCAGAATTTCTGACTTTTCGCGGAGGACTAGATCCAGTAACCGGTGGTCTCTGGCTGACCGATATTGCGCACCATCATTTAGCTATTGCTATTCTTTTCCTAATCGCAGGTCATATGTATAGGACCAATTGGGGTATTGGCCATGGACTTAAAGATATTTTGGAGGCTCACAAGGGCCCATTTACAGGACAAGGCCATAAGGGTCTTTATGAAATCTTAACAACGTCATGGCAATGCTCAATTATCTCTTAACCTAGCTATGCTAGGCTCTACAACCATTGTTGTAGCTCATCATATGTATTCTATGCCTCCCTATCCATACCTAGCTACTGACTATGGTACACAACTTTCCTTGTTCACACACCACATGTGGATTGGCGGATTTCTAATAGTCGGTGCTGCTGCACATGCAGCAATTTTTATGGTAAGAGACTATGATCCAACTACTCGATACAACGATCTATTAGATCGCGTCCTTAGACACCGCGATGCAATCATATCCCACCTTAACTGGGTATGTATATTTCTAGGTTTTCACAGTTTTGGCTTGTACATTCATAATGATACCATGAGTGCTTTAGGCCGTCCACAAGATATGTTTTCGGATACTGCCATACAATTACAACCTATCTTTGCTCAATGGGTACAAAATATCCATGCTACTGCGCCTGGCGTAACAGCTCCTGGTGCAACAACAAGTACTAGCTTAACGTGGGGAGGCGGCGAGTTAGTAGCAGTAGGTGGCAAAGTGGCTTTGTTACCTATTCCATTAGGAACCGCAGATTTTTTAGTCCATCACATTCATGCATTTACCATACATGTGACTGTATTAATACTTTTGAAAGGTGTTTTATTTGCTCGGAGTTCCCGTTTGATACCCGATAAAGCAAATCTAGGTTTTCGCTTTCCTTGCGATGGGCCTGGCCGAGGGGGAACATGTCAAGTATCCGCCTGGGATCATGTTTTCTTAGGTTTATTCTGGATGTACAATGCAATTTCGGTAGTCATTTTCCATTTCAGTTGGAAAATGCAGTCGGATGTTTGGGGTACTATAAGTGATCAAGGGGTGGTAACTCATATTACAGGGGGAAACTTTGCACAGAGTTCCATTACGATTAATGGGTGGCTTCGAGATTTCTTGTGGGCACAGGCATCGCAAGTCATTCAGTCTTATGGTTCTTCATTATCTGCATATGGTCTTTTTTTCTTAGGTGCTCATTTTGTCTGGGCCTTCAGTTTAATGTTTTTATTCAGCGGCCGTGGTTATTGGCAAGAACTCATTGAATCTATCGTTTGGGCTCATAACAAATTAAAAGTTGCTCCTGCTACTCAGCCTAGAGCCTTGAGCATTATACAAGGACGCGCTGTAGGAGTAACCCATTACCTTCTGGGTGGAATTGCCACGACATGGGCATTCTTCTTAGCGAGAATTATTGCAGTAGGATAGTGGCTAGGAGGATTTGAAGAAAGGCATTATGGAATTAAGATTTCCCAGGTTTAGCCAAGGCTTAGCTCAGGACCCCACTACTCGTCGTATTTGGTTTGGTATTGCTACCGCACATGATTTCGAAAGTCATGATGATATTACTGAAGAACGTCTTTATCAGAACATTTTTGCTTCTCACTTTGGGCAATTAGCAATAATCTTTCTATGGACGTCCGGAAATCTGTTTCATGTAGCTTGGCAAGGAAATTTTGAATCATGGATACAGGATCCTTTACACGTAAGACCTATTGCTCATGCGATTTGGGATCCTCATTTTGGTCAACCCGCTGTGGAAGCCTTTACTCGAGGAGGTGCTGCTGGTCCAGTGAATATTGCTTATTCTGGAGTTTATCAGTGGTGGTATACAATAGGATTACGCACCAATGAGGATCTTTATACTGGAGCTCTTTTTCTATTATTTCTTTCTACGCTGTCCTTAATAGCGGGTTGGTTACATCTACAACCCAAATGGAAACCAAGCCTTTCGTGGTTCAAAAACGCGGAATCTCGTCTCAATCATCATTTGTCAGGACTTTTCGGGGTAAGTTCTTTGGCTTGGACAGGACATTTAGTTCATGTTGCTATTCCCGCATCCAGGGGGGAGTACGTTCGATGGAATAATTTCTTAGATGTATTACCCTATCCCCAGGGGTTGGGACCCCTTTTGACGGGTCAATGGAATCTTTATGCCCAAAACCCTGATTCGAGTAATCATTTATTTGGTACCGCTCAAGGAGCGGGAACTGCCATTCTAACTCTTCTTGGGGGATTCCATCCACAAACACAAAGTTTGTGGCTGACCGATATGGCTCACCATCATTTAGCTATTGCATTTATTTTTCTCATTGCCGGTCACATGTATCGAACTAACTTCGGAATTGGGCACAGTATTAAAGATCTTTTAGAAGCGCATACTCCTCCGGGGGGTCGATTAGGGCGTGGGCATAAGGGCCTTTATGACACAATCAACAATTCGATTCATTTTCAGTTAGGTCTTGCTCTAGCTTCTTTAGGGGTTATTACTTCCTTAGTAGCTCAACATATGTACTCTTTACCTCCTTATGCATTCATAGCACAAGACTTTACTACTCAAGCTGCTTTATATACTCATCACCAATATATTGCAGGGTTCATCATGACAGGGGCTTTTGCTCATGGAGCTATTTTTTTCATTAGGGATTACAATCCGGAACAGAATGAGGATAATGTATTGGCAAGAATGTTAGACCATAAAGAAGCTATCATATCTCATTTAAGTTGGGCTAGCCTCTTTCTAGGATTCCATACCTTGGGCCTTTATGTTCATAACGACGTCATGCTTGCTTTTGGTACTCCAGAAAAGCAAATCTTGATCGAACCTATATTTGCCCAATGGATACAATCTGCTCATGGCAAGACGACATATGGGTTCGATATACTCTTATCTTCAACGAATGGCCCCGCTTTCAATGCGGGTCGAAGCCTATGGTTGCCCGGATGGTTGAATGCTGTTAATGAGAATAGTAATTCGCTTTTCTTAACAATAGGACCTGGGGATTTCTTGGTTCATCATGCTATTGCTCTAGGTTTGCATACAACTACATTGATTTTAGTAAAGGGCGCTTTAGATGCACGCGGTTCCAAATTAATGCCAGATAAAAAGGATTTTGGATATAGTTTTCCTTGTGACGGCCCAGGGCGCGGCGGTACTTGTGATATTTCTGCTTGGGACGCATTTTATTTGGCAGTTTTCTGGATGTTAAATACCATTGGGTGGGTTACTTTTTATTGGCATTGGAAACATATCACATTATGGCAGGGCAACGTTTCACAATTTAATGAATCCTCCACTTATTTGATGGGATGGTTAAGAGATTACCTATGGTTAAACTCTTCACAACTTATCAATGGATATAATCCTTTTGGGATGAATAGTTTATCGGTATGGGCGTGGATGTTCTTATTTGGACATCTTGTTTGGGCTACTGGATTTATGTTCTTAATTTCCTGGCGGGGGTATTGGCAGGAATTAATTGAGACTTTAGCATGGGCTCATGAACGCACACCTTTAGCTAATTTAATTCGCTGGAGAGATAAGCCCGTGGCTCTTTCCATTGTGCAAGCAAGATTGGTTGGATTAGCTCACTTTTCCGTGGGTTATATATTCACTTATGCAGCTTTCTTGATTGCCTCAACATCAGGCAAGTTTGGTTAATTTAGTTTGTTTTTTTGTACTGTATCAGCACCTAGTTCATTACTCTTGATAGAGAGGGAGGATCTGCCTTTTTAGATTTCTTTTTCTATTTATTTTTCCATCTAGGATTAGAACCGTATACTTGGTAATAATAGCAACGACACATTATGGCAAAAAAAAGTTTGATTCAGAGGGAGAAGAAGCGGCAGAAATTAGAACAGAAATATCATTTGATTCGTCAATCTTTAAAAAAAAAGATAAGAAGCAAAGTTTCTCCCTTGAGTTTGAGTGAAAAAACGAAAATGCGAGAAAAATTGCAATCCCTACCGCGTAATAGTGCACCTACACGCCTTCATCGACGTTGTTTTTTGACCGGAAGACCTAGAGCTAACTATCGACATTTTGGGCTATCCGGACACGTACTTCGAGAAATGGTTTATGAATGTTTGTTACCGGGTGCAACAAGATCCAGTTGGTAAGGATAAAATACCCTTTCGTATTTGTATGGATTTCTGGAATTGATAATCATAGAGGAGCCCTCTTTACCATTCTGTATAAATGGACTATTCTATTTGTATAGATATTGGTAGAGGGGCGTATCCAACCCTCTTTTATCCACTAGTTACCCCTCTTTAGTTTAAGAGTATAGAGCAGTTTGGTAGCTCATAAGGCTCATAACCTTGGGGTTGCGGGTTCGATTCCCACTACCGCCTCCATACTCCTTCTTTATGATATATGCATGATATAATATATACATCATGCATTTGTATCTGGATTTTTTGATTTCCTAAAAGAGTTTTGGTCTAACAGTTTTTTCTCGGAAGAAGCAAAAAAATAAAAGAAAGAATAAAATATGAAAGAAAAGCGTCCATTGTCTAATGGATAGGACAGAGGTCTTCTAAACCTTTGGTATAGGTTCAAATCCTATTGGACGCAATCTTATTTCTATCTATTCTTTAAATAACTATACTAAACTAAAAACAAAGAAAACTTTTTTGCATGATTCAAATGAAAAAGCTTTCTCAACGATTCCTATTCTACTAACAAGAGTAGACATGCAAAATTTATTTGTTACTGAAGAGAAAACCGTTCCAGCTGTTCCTGAATAGCTTCCTTCAAAAGGATTTCCGCTTGCTCGGTGAATGTCTTGCTAGAAGATATAATTTCTTGGAATTGAGGTTTAGTATCTTTTAGATGTTTACGTAACTCATCCAGAAATTTATTTACCTGTTCAATTTCTAACGAATCAAGATATCCTCTTGTTCCGGTATAAATAGTAGCTATCTGCTCTTCCACTGGGAGAGGATTTGCCTGGGATTGTTTAAGCAATTCCCTTAATCGTCGACCCCTTGCCAATTGATTCTGACTTGTTTTATCGAGAGCAGAGGCGAATTGTGCAAAGGCTTGTAACTCTGCGAATTGCGCTAGTTCCAATTTTGATTTGCCAGCTACTTGTTTCATGGCTTTAATTTGAGCCGCGGATCCTACTCTGGAAACAGAAATACCCACATTAATAGCGGGTCGAATTCCGGCATTGAATAGATCCGCAGATAAGAATATTTGTCCATCTGTAATGGAGATTACATTAGTAGGAATATAGGCGGAAACGTCTCCAGATTGAGTCTCAACTATTGGTAAAGCGGTCATACTTCCTTCGCCTAAAAGAGAATTTAATTTAGCGGCTCTTTCTAAAAGGCGTGAATGCAAATAAAAAACATCCCCTGGATAAGCCTCACGTCCGGGAGGTCTTCTTAATAGAAGGGACATTTGGCGATAAGCTTGTGCCTGTTTGGAGAGATCATCATAAATTATTAAAGTATGCCGTTCGCGGTACATAAAATACTCAGCCAGGGCTGCTCCCGTATAAGGAGCGAGGTATTGTAATGTAGCAGGTGAATCCGCCATTTCAGCTACTACAATAGTGTATTCCATGGCCCCCTCCTCATGGAAAGTAGTTACTACTTGAGCTACGGAGGATGCTCTTTGACCGATAGCTACATAAACACATATTACACCTTGCCCTTTTTGATTGAGAATTGTATCTGTGGCTACTGCTGTTTTGCCAGTCTGTCTGTCCCCAATAATTAACTCTCGCTGACCGCGCCCTATAGGGATCATCGAATCGATAGCAATAAGCCCTGTTTGAAGAGGTTCGTATACGGAACGCCTGGAAATTATACTTGGAGCAGGAGATTCAATTAAGCGAGATTCGGAAGCTATAATTTCGCCTTTCCCATCAATAGGTTTAGCCAGAGCATTTACAACACGACCCAAGTAAGCCTCACTCACGGGTATCTGAGCAATTCTTCCTGTTGCTTTTACAAAACTTCCCTCTTGTATCATCAACCCATCGCCCATTAATACAATCCCAACATTTTTGGATTCCAAATTCAGAGCAATACCCCTAGTACCTTCTGCAAATTCGACTAATTCACCTGACATTATTTCACCAAGACCTATAATACGAGCAATCCCATCCCCCACTTGAACTACGCGACCTATATTCTCAATCCCTACTTTCCTATTATATTGTTCAATACGTTCGCGGAGAATTTTATGAATTTCGTCGACTCGAAGGGTTGCCATTAGTGTTTCTTGACTCTTTTTTCGGAAGCAAGGGGAAAAATAATGCCTAAATTCTAAACGAAAGTAGAAGTTCAAGGCCTAATTAATTTAATTATTTCTTCCATTCCAGGGACCCGAGAATGCCAATATTAGCACGAATCGTACGGAAATGTAACTCGGTATTCAAACAACTATTCAGAGTTCCTAGAGCTCCTTGTACGGCCTGTTGGAAAACCCGCTGTCGGACCTGATTCATTGCCCTTTGTTTTTCAAAATAAAGGGTTTCGTTTTTAGACTTTTCCAATTGTTCCAAACTAATAGAAGTAGCATTAATCAAATTTGCTTTTTCTCGTTCTATCTCAGAGTATCCATTCATTCGATACTCATCCGCTTCTAGTTCGACTTTCTGTAATCGAATCCGAGCTTTTTCGAGTTGCTCAATGGTCCCTCTACGCAATTCTTCTGAATTTCGAATAGTACTCAAGATCCTCTGTTTTCGATTATCTAATAAATCTTTTAATGAAAGTAGATTATTTTGTAAGTTTACAACTTTTATGATCTCTTCCCGAACCAAACATGAATCTTTCGATTCATTTGGCTCTCACGCTCCTTTTTTTTTTTCTATAGCTATTTCCATATCTTTTTTTTAAGTAATGAGCCTATCCTCTATCTTCTTTTTTATGTTTATATTTCAATATACCGAAACCTATATAAGACTAGATAAATATTAAGAGGACTCTTCCGCCTAGATAAAAATATATCATGGTCAGCAAAGTTGTTTCTTTATTTTTATTTGCCCTCTAGTTAATAATTTCAATTTCATTAAGAAAAACTAACTAAATAAATGGAAAATGAAAATTAATAGAATTCTTTTTTATTTTTTTTTTCTTCAAATCCAAAAAATTTCTCTTTTTTATACATAGGTCGTCGATTCGGCATTGGTTAAAAAAGGGCAGGGTGCCCCCTTTTTTTTCTAGTAAATAGTTCAAACCATTTTATCGATATGAGTGTTCTATATCAGATAAATTTTACATTAGCTATTTCCCGTTTAAATTGGTACTAATACTAATATAGTTGTAGAAAGAGTACCTCTTTTTGCCTGGACTTCAAGCAGTTTAGCTTTAACCGTGTTAATGGTCTCACATTCTTGGTTTATAGAGAATCAAAGTTGATTTACCAATGAGTCGCGAAATGCTATGGTTCTTCCATATGATTTCTGAATTTATTCAGAAGTAATTCGTCGAGATCGTGCACCCTTTTCTTATTTATCCGAAAAATACTAAAAAATATTATAAAGTGCAGCCGGATAGATCCAATCTATTCTTGAAATAGACAACTCGCACACACTCCCTTTCCAAAAAAAATCAAAACACCAACCACTACAGTTAGATTTATTAGATTTGTTGCTAAAATATCGGTATTAAGCCCGAAACTGCCAGCGGATGGCCAGTGAGCTAAAAAAACGAAAGAATGGGTTACATTTTTCATATGCTCTCCTCTTATAGATAGGACGAACAAAGAACAAAGTTTTTCGATCACTTACTTCGCTCGCCCTTTTTTGATCGGTTTTTTTAATGCAAATAGATTCAATCTAGTAATTTCTTTTAGATTAAGTCTTACGTCTTGTTTGACCGGTGAAAGACTTCCTTTGTTGAAATGTTCTGTTCCCAAAATTCCTAAAATAAAAGGAAAAAACTTTCCACTTTCCTAAACTAAGGACGGGAAATAAGAAGGTGAGCATATCTTCTAAATTAATAATACTCAACTCAGCCCTTCCTAGAATGGGGTATTATCTGTCCCGATAAATAGATAATTCCAGGAGTAATAAATAGGAGTAAATTAAATAAAGTATTGATATAATTGGAATTGTGGAAGCAAATACCAATTTACTAAAAAAAGAAAAAAGTATCTAATCGAAATCGAAAGAATTTTTTTTTAAGATTAAACAAAAGGGTTCGCAAATAAAAGCGCTAGTGCCACAACTAGTCCATAAATTGTTAAAGCTTCCATAAAAGCTAGACTAAGCAATAAAGTACCTCGTATTTTACCTTCTGCTTCTGGCTGTCTCGCAATACCTTCTACAGCTTGTCCTGCAGCAGTACCTTGACCAACTCCAGGTCCAATAGAAGCAAGCCCTACGGCCAATCCAGCAGCAATAACAGAAGCAGCAGCAATTAGTGGATTCATGGTGAGTAGTTCCTCGTGTCAAAAAAAAGAAATGGTTAAGGATACAATCAACCAATAAATTCTTACTTCTAAGCTCTATTGGGGAGAAGTAAAGTAACTAAAAAGTACAAATTGAAATCAAATTGAAATGATAATGTGAATTGTCCGAACTACATAGAAGGGAATTCCATATCCATATATCGGATTAGATAATGAATCTAACCTAGGAATATATAATATAATATCCTATATATATACATTTGTTTCTTCTATTTTGTTTGCATATTTTCTCATTTTCTATTGAATCGGATTCTAAAATCATTGCTTAAAGTGGAAACCTGCATAAAAGAGGACTCCACTTATAGACATTAAGGATATTATAGTATAGATCTAGCCTGACTCCACCCTCCTTAATGCATATATACTTTGAAAATTCCATAATATAGTCTATTCTATTCTCTCTCCTACAACTCTAGGCTATATATTCATACGCATTTCTAACTATTTTTTTGCAACCAAGCAGATTATCTGGAACCATGCATGAATTGAGCTAAGCTGCAAAAAAAAAAAATACTATTTCCAAAAAGAGTCAATTCAATGATGACCCTCCATGGATTCACCTATATAGGCTGCGGCTAATGTTGCAAAAATAAGAGCTTGAATACCGCTTGTAAATAATCCAAGAAACATGACCGGTATAGGGATTACTAAGGGGACTAAAGAAACAAGAACAACAACGACTAATTCATCCGCCAATATATTCCCGAAAAGTCGAAAGCTAAGCGATAATGGTTTTGTGAAATCTTCTAGGATGTTAATTGGTAAAAGGATTGGAGTTGGTTTAATATATTTCTCGAAATAGCTCAATCCTTTTTTGCTAAGACCAGCATAAAAATATGCCGCTGACGTGAGTAAAGCTAAAGCAACAGTAGTATTTATATCATTCGTGGGCGCTGCTAATTCCCCATGGGGTAACTCTATAATTTTCCAAGGTAAAAGAGCACCCGACCAATTCGAAACAAAAATAAAAAGGAACATAGTTCCAATAAAGGGAACCCAGGGACCATATTCTTCTCCAATCTGAGTTTTGCTCAAGTCTCGAATAAACTCAAGGACATATTCAAAAAAATTCTGACCGTCGGTCGGGATGGTTTGTGGATTCCGAACAGCTATGACAACTGAACCTAGCAAGATAGTAATTACGACCCAAGAAGTGATGAGTACTTGGGCATGAATTTGGAAACCTCCTATTTGCCAATAGAAGTGTTGGCCTACTTCTACACCCGATATATCGTATAACCCCTTGAGTGTTTTAATGGAACAAGGTATAATATTCATATTGTCCTCTGATAAAAATTGAACTTCAAAAAAGGAATTCTTTTGATTCAACCATCTCTTTCTCAACTCAGCAACTTGAAGTATTAATCTTATATTTAGGATACCAAGAAAGCACATCAGATCATAATATATATCAATACCCTCTAATATATATCAATATTCCCCTTCTTTTTTCTATGCAAAAAAAATTCTATGCAAAAAAAAAGATATAGTAAAGTAAGTGATTCCATAAATTTACGCAGTTGCCCAAGAATTCACTATATATTCTTAATCAACGATTTCTTATATAGAGAGAACGGCCCTCACAAATTGAAAATACTAATTTGTTAAGAATCAATCGAATTGAAGTCATAGTGTCATCGTTGGCTGGAATCGATATATTCGCGAGATCCGGGTCACAATTTGTATCGACTAAAGAAATAGTAGGAATCCCCAAAATGGCACATTCCCGAAGAGCTATATACTCTTTTTGCTGATCAAGGACGATCACAATGTCTGGCAATCTCGTCATATATTTGATCCCGCCGAGATACCTTTGCAAAGTAGATAATTTTCTCTTCAAGATTGCCACATCTCTTTTTGGGAGATGGTGGAATTTTCCCATTTTTTCTTCTGCTCTTAAGTCTCTAAATTGAGAAAGTCTAGTTTTCGTAATCGACCAATTCGTTAACATACCACTGAACCACTTTTTATTAACATAATGACAACGAGCCCTTATTGCAGCTGATGCTACTAAATCTGTTGCTCTTTTTTTGGTACCAACAATTAAGAAACTTTTTCCCTGACTTGCTGCATCAAAAACTAAATCACAAGCTTCTGATAAAAAACGAGCCGTTCTAGCGAGATTTATAATATGAGTACCTTTACGCTTTGCCGAAATGTAAGGGGCCATTTTAGGATTCCATTTCTTAATACCATGACCAAAATGAACTCCTGCTTCTATCATCTCTTTCAAATTAATGTTCCAATATCTTCTTGTCATTTTTTCCACACTTCCTTTTTTTTAATCCTACCATTCCATTACGGAATTTAGTTCTTTTTGAAGATTAAGAAAGATCCGAAATAGCTTGAAATAAATAATAATTGTTCCGAGAGAACCTTGTACTAAGATAAGAGTTGGCCATTGATACATGGTATAAACATAACCACCTTAATGAATTAACTGACTTGTTTTACTTATTAAAATAAAAATCTTAAAAATCTAAAATTTGACCTGTTAGTGTTCTAAGTTCAAAAGTCTAGTAAAGTAAAAAATATTTTTATGGGGGTTCTTATGTCTCATAAAAATTGTTTGTTACGTCAGAATCTGAAGAAACTAATTCTGTATGGAGAAACAAAAAATCTCTCATTTCCGACGCGAATAGATTTTTTTTTTTTATTTCGAAATAAAGGTTCTTGTCTTGTGGGGAACGATGCACAAATTTTTGGAATCCGGTACCAACAGGTATAATCCCCCCCAGAACTACGTTTTCTTTCAAGCCTTTCAACCAATCAATGCGACCTCGTAGGGCAGCTTTTGCTAAAACTCGAGCAGTTTCTTGAAAACTTGCTTCAGATATGAAACTTTGGGTATTCAGGGAAGCCCTTGTTATTCCCAATAAGATTGCCCGATAATAGATCGATTCATCCAAAGCTCGTCCTGCTCGTTCCGCTCGCAATAGTCCGATTAATTCCCCAGGCGAAAAAACATTAGACATTCCATCTTCGGAAACCCGCACTTTTGATGTTACTTGGCGTATAATAATCTCTATATGTCTATTATGGATCTGTACCCCTTGGGATCGATAAACCTTTTGGATTTTATTAACCAAAGAGATACGACTTTGGGCTATGGTTAGCTCAGCTCCAATCAAGAATCCCCAAGGGACCCCAAGAATTCTTGGTATACGCTCATTCCAATCCTCAATTCTCCTTTCGAGATTCGGGGATAATGAATCAATTGAACGCGCTTCAAAGATTTGTTCCACTTTTGGAAGACCTTGCGTTATGTCACTAGATCTCGATTTTTCATATATAAACGTAACTAACCTATCTCCCTTGTAAAGGATTTCTCCATAATGACCATTAACAGTTGCTCCTGTAGTGGCCAAATAAGGTTTAGCTGCTCTTATAACAAAGGAATTCATATTTACAATGAAAATTTGACCGGATTTTTTTATGTGCGATTTAAATAGACATACATTTTCACAAATAAATTGTCCAAGGTGAATTATTGCCAATGTCTCTTCCCAAGAATCATGATGGACAAAGTGACAATTCAAAAGGAATGGATCCAACATTATGTTACTATCGAAATTAGAAATCCTTTTATTTTCATCTATTAAAGAGTATTTAAGTTCTTGAAGTACTTGGAAGGTTTGTTTTAAATTGTCAACGAACAAATATTTTTTTAACAGGATTTTATTATGCGTTAGTAAATAGTAAGATGAAGAAAAATGCGATATACTAGCTACAATAGCGCCTAAGGGCCCAAAAATTTCTCGAATAGGAATTCTAGGATTCCATTCTTTTATCGCATTGGGATGTTTTGAATTCTTGAATAAACCAATTCGAGAACAGTTGGATGCCGACAAAATCATCAAAGAGTGGTATTCTTTATTTCGATTCAACAAAGTGCCAATAGCTTCTGGATGTTGGCTAAGTGATTCAATCTTCGCCTTGGAATAAAAAGAATTGATATTGGCGCGATCTAACCTATTATGGGGAATCGGTCCTGCACTTGTCCTACCATACCTTTTTCGTGTATACGAAATAGTGGACTTGACTAACTCAATTCTTAGGAAATCGCGAATAAGATCATTTGCTCTTACCTCAACAAGGGAAGCACCAGCCTTTTCTTTTTCTTCTTGTTCCCAATTCACTACTAAGCAAGTTCTAACAAATTGACTATTTGTGTGATAAATTCTTTGAGTTAACTTGCTATTTTCATGAGAAATAAAATTGACAAGTCGAATTTGGAGATTATTTTCTTCTTGCAAGAGATCCTGCGGGAAAAGTGTTGCTAAATTTCTTCCTTCGTCCATTTCATATGCCACTGTAGGGCGAACGGAAACAAAATACTTTTCCTTGCTCTTGAGAATTTTTTTCCGTTGAACATAGACCCAATTTTTCCTTTTTTTTGATTCCTTAGAATCTTTTTTTTGTCTTTCTGGCGGTATCAAACAGCCACCTAATATCTTATCCGCCTCTTCAGGAAAATGAATATCTCCGGAAAATATTTTGAGTTCCGTATGGCTTTTTTTTCTCTTCACTCGGACCAGTCCGCCTAGTCGACTTCTTGTATTTTTTGTGAGTTGTGTATTCACTCCAATAATACTATTGTCAAGTATCTTTAGGGATGAAGATCTCGGCAAGATATGAAGTTCTTGAAGAATGAAAAAAAACCGATCTACTTCTTTTTGGTATTTTAGACTAAATTCTTTTGTTCCTCGATGCTCAATCAAACCCTCTTTTTTTAAGATGGAATCTTCCTCTGGGCTCTCGTATTCGTCCTCTGAATCTTCTTCTGAGTCTTCCTCTAAAGTACCATATTTTTCCTCTGCGCTTTCCCCGGGGCTGCCATATTCGTCTTCTGAGTCTTCCTCTAGAGTTCCATATTCGTCCTCTTGGGTCCTATATTTGCTCTCTGGGCTCCCATATTCCTCTTCTGAGTCTTTCTCTAAAGTCCTATATTCGTTCTCTGGGTTCCCATATTCGTTTTCTGGGCTCCCATATTCGTCTTCTAGGGTTTCATATATTCGTATTCGTCTTCTAGGATTCCATATTTAGATTCTTCTAGGGTTTCATATTCATATTCGTCCTCTCGGGTCCTGTATTCGTCTTCTAGGGTCTCATATTCCTCTTCTGAGTCTTCCGCTCGAGTCCTATATTCTTCTTCTAGGGTCCTATATCTAAATTTAACAATTCCTGAACCCTTTTTATCTTTTCTGTATCGGGGATCGTCAAAATAAGCAAAAATAGTATTTCTACGTAAAACACCCATAAGGGGGATTTCAATCGAAATCCCAAAACAGGATATTAGTTCTTTCTCTTGTTCTTGATGATATTGTAATGGAATGACGAACCTATTTCTTCGCTTTTTCGCCAACAAATCTGAATTATCTTGAAAAATAGAAGGATAGATAAAATTCCAATGGCCATTGGACATGATTCGATCCGACGTTGAATAATCAAGAATTTCCCTATCTTTTTTACCATAAGTATTCATTTGATCTTGATCCTTGTGGAGTGAAAAAGACGCTATACTGGATCTGCACATACTTACTGACAATATCCATAAATGGCTTGTTTTTGGTAATCGGCGAAGATTACCATATTGATATTCGGGCGCATGGTAAACATCAGTACTCCAGTGCATTTCGCCGTCTGATTCAGAATAAATATGCTTTTGTACCCTTTCTTTAAAATGTAAAGTGGACGTTCCGGCACGAATCTCCGCAATTACTTGTTCGGATTTTACATATTGATCATTTTGCACTAGAATCAAGCTTTTTGAGGGAATATTCACACTATATAGAATATCTTGACTCTGAATAGTTACATGCAAGTCTATATAACATAGAAAAGCAGGCTGCCCATGACGGGTACGTGTGGGGTGAACCAAATTCTCATTGAATTTTATTTTTCCATTCGAAGGGGATCGTACAAGGTCGGCAGTACCCCCTGTGAATACTCCGCCAGTATGAAAAGTTCTTAATGTTAGTTGAGTCCCTGGCTCCCCAATTGATTGACCTGCAATAATACCTACGGCTTCTCCCAATTCGACCAGATCACTATGAGTAGGACTCCGGCCATAGCATAATTGACAGATCCAAGAAGTGCTTCGGCAAGTAAAGGGGGTTCTAATATATATTGGTTGTGCTCGAAATGGTTGTGCTCGAAAGGCAGTTATGAATCGATTGACTAATCCAATTCCAATATCTTGATTTCGCGCGGCAATGCATCGTGAACCGATATATATATCGTCTGCTAATACACGACCAATTAGTGTTTGGACAAAAAGTTTTTCCGTCATCCCATTTTGAGGACTTACAGAAATACCTCGGATAGTACCACAATCTCTTCTACGCACAATAATATGTTGAACTACTTCAACAAGTCTACGTGTAAGATATCCAGCATCTGCTGTTCGCACAGCAGTATCTACAACCCCTTTGCGGGCTCCATAGCAGGAAATTATATATTCTGTCAAAGAAAGTCCCTCGCGTAAATTGCTTTGAATAGGTAAATCAATCATTTGTCCTTGAGGGTCCGACATTAATCCTCTCATACCTACTAATTGGTGTACTTGAGATGCATTTCCTCTGGCTCCTGAAAAAGACATTAGATAGACTGGATTAGAAGGATCCGTTATCCGAAAATTTGAATTCATTTCTTGTTTCAAATATTCACTTGTCGCATACCATATCTCAACAGATTGGCGTAATTTTTCTACCGCGTGTACAGCCCCATAATAATAGTGTTTCTCCAAAAGAAAACTCTGTTGTTCCGCGTCTTGGACTAACCATCCCTTAGAGGGTATTGTTAAAAGATCCTCGATTCCTAACGAAATCGATGTAGTAGTGGCTTGATGGAAGCCCAGAGTCTTTAGTTGATCCAGTATATGGGATGTATATCCCATTCCAAAATGATCTATTAATCTGCTAATAAGTCGTTTCATACCAGTTCCGTCTATCTCTTTATTATGAAAGACCAGATTGGCCCGTTCCGCCATACATAAGTACCCCCTTTTCGGCTGAGTAGGATTCGACAATTGCTGAGTAGGATTCGACAATGGGCCTGAGTCAGTGATTCGAAAATTTAATTAACTTAATTGCCTCAATCTCAATCTGGATTCGCGTGGCAAATAATGATGATACTAGGGAAATCGGAATGCCCCCCGAAAGGGGAGGGGCATCGCCGAATCTAACTTTCTTGTTTAGGTAGTGTATGAATAGGCCTGACTAAATCCTTGTATGGCTTCCTCTATTTCTCTATAAAAAGAAATATGACCAAGAGTGGTTCGAATGTATATCGAACGAATTTCTTTTTTTCTATTTCCCATTATTAGATAGTGGGCATAAATCTCATGATAAGTCCCCAAAGATTCATATTGAACTTCAATCGGAACTTCTCTTGACCCAATGACGCGTTGATCCAGGTTCCATCGTAGCCACAAGGGACTATCTAAACTGATTAGTTTTTGTCTATAAGCTCCCAGTGCATCATAAGAACTAGAAAAATGGGGTTCTTTATCTTTCCTATATTTAAAATTATTATTATTATTGTAATTTACTTTTAGATTTGGGTAGTTTCTGCAACTATTATATCTATTTGCACAAATACCTCGACGCTTTCCAATCGTTAATACATAAAGCCCGATAAGCATGTCTTGGGTTGGTACGCAAATAGGATCCCCAATAGCGGGAGATAAGAGATTCATATGAGAAAACATAAGTAAACGGGCTTCTGCCTGAGCTTCCAAGGATAAAGGTAGATGAACAGCCATTTGATCTCCATCAAAGTCCGCATTGAAACCCTTACACACTAATGGGTGTAAAGAAATAGTACGCCCCTCTACTAAAGTGGGTTGAAAGGCCTGTATGCCTAATCTATGCAGGGTAGGTGCTCTATTTAACAGTACAGGATGTCCCCGCATAACTTCTTGAAGTATTTCCCATACAATGGGTTCTTTTTCCCAAATTTTCCTTTTAGCAATCCTTACATTAGAAGTGGCGCGTTTCGTGATTAAATCGCGAATTACAAATAGCTGAAAAAGCTTTATTGCTATCTCTAGAGGTAATCCACATTGATGTAATGAAAGCGAAGGACCCACAACAATGACAGAACGCCCCGAGTAATCGACCCGTTTCCCAAGCAGAGTCTCGCGAAACCTTCCCTCTTTACCTTCAATTACATCTGAAAGTGATTTGTATACTTTATTGTGACCATCCCTCGTCGGTTGCCCGCGGGACCCACTATCAAGAAGTGTATCCACGGCTTCTTGTACCAATTTTTCCTGGCACATTACTAAATCTGCTGGCGCTAATTCACTTCTTTTTAATAGATAGGCAAGATTGTTGTTCCGACGGATAACTCTCTTATAAAGTTCATTAATGTCTGAAGTCACTACTTTATCTCCAGACCTATAAACAATAGGTCTCAATTCGGGAGGAAGAACCGGTAATAAGCACAAAACCATCCATTCTGGTTCTACATTTGTTTGAATAAAATGTTTCGCCAATTGCATGCGTCTAATCAAAAAAACTTTTCTTATTCGTCTTTTTCTATCTTCCCACTCATCTCCACTATACCCCTCGTCTTCTAATTCCTTCCATTCGACCAAAGAATTCTCTATAATAATTCGCAAATCCAAATCTGCTAATTGTTCTCTAATAGCACCTGCTCCTGTCGCAATTTCCCGATTTCGAAATGTTGCAAAGCCTGGGGTAGAAAAAAAGGGAGAAATGCTGTGGTTACAGGATGCAATTTCCTCTTCGAATAAACCTCGTAATCGTAAAAAAGTGGGTTTTTTAGTGCTGGGCCTAGCAAAAGAGAAATCGCCGTATACTAGGCCCTCCAACTTCTTAAGAGGTTTATCTAAAAGATTCGCGATATAACTAGGAAGACCTTTCAAATACCACACATGAGTCACGGGACATGCGAGTTTGATGTATCCCATTTGATATCTTCGTATCCGAGAATCCACAAATTCGACCCCGCATTTTTGGCAAAATCTTTCGTCTTCGTTTTCAGCTCCGCTCGCTCGAGAATTGCCACAAGCGCAAATCCCGCTTTTTATGGGTCCAAAGATTCTTTCGCAAAACAATCCATCTTTTTCTGGTTTATCGGTTTTATAATGAAAAGTAGAGGGCCTTGTGACTTCGCCAACGACTTCTCCATTAGGTAGGTTTTTGTTAGCCCAAGCCTTTATTTGTTGAGGGGAAACGAGTCCAATTTGAAGTTGTTGATGTTTATATTGGTCAATCATAAAATAGAAATAAGAAAAGAATTTATATTTATTCCGATCAAACTTCCTCCCTATTAACCTGGAAGTTCTTTTCAGATACAAGGAAATGATTCAGTTCTAGAGCCAAAGATCGTAGTTCTCGAACGAGCACTCGAAAAGATTCTGGAGGATCCTCATGATTAGGTATTCTTTTTCCCCAGATCGTAGCATTAAGTATTTCTTGGCGAGCTATAAGATGGTCAGATTTATAAGTAAGTATCTCTTGTAAAATATGAGCAACACCAAATCCTTCTAAAGCCCAAACTTCCATTTCTCCTACTCGTTGTCCCCCTTGCTTGGCTCTTCCTCTAACCGGTTGTTGTGTAACAAGTGAGTAGGGCCCAGTAGAACGCCCATGAATTTTCTCATCAACTTGATGAATTAATTTTAAGATATAGGACTTCCCTATTAGAACAGGTTGCTCAAAGGGGTCGCCTGTTCTTCCATCAAATATTCTGCTTTTTCCCGGGTACTCGGGTTCAAATACCCATGGATTTTTTGTTTCTTTACTGGCTTCATATAATTCTGAAAACACAAGTTTTCTTGAAGCCTCTTGCTCATATCTCTCATCAAAGGGTGCTATTCTATAATGTTTCTTTAGCAGATCCCCCGCTAATCCGAGCGAGCTTTCAAATATTTGTCCCACATTCATTCGGGAGGGTACTCCTAAGGGATTGAAGACCATATCAACGGGTGTTCCATCTTGCAAATAGGGCATATCTTGCCTAGGCAAAATTTTGGAAATGATCCCTTTATTCCCATGTCTTCCGGCTACTTTATCCCCGAACTTTGATTTCACGTTTCTGTAAAATATATACACGAACCATTATGTCGAGCGGGTCCCTTTGGATCCATTTCACATCGATAACGCGCCCTCTTCCACCTATAGGTAATTTCAGAGAAGTTTCTTTTGAAGTGGAAACCTCAAGGCCAAATATGGCCCGTAATAATCCAGCTTCCGCGATATAAGATGATTCGCTCGCTATCTGAGGCGTTAATTTACCTACTAAAATATCACCAGTTTCTACCCAGGATCCCAACCTAACAACTCCATTTCTGTCCAAATTGCGGAGTAAATGTTCTTCTAGATGTGGTATTTCTTTAGTGATTTTTTCAGCGGAGCCCTGGCTTGTCGTATCCGTCTGAATTTCATATTTCCGGATGTGAAAAGAGGTATAAATATCTTCATATACCAAACGTTCGCTAATTAGTACTGCGTCTTCAAAATTGTAACCTTCCCATGGCATATAAGCTACTAATACGTTTTTTCCTAAAGCAAGTTCGCCCCCAATTGTAGCAGCTCCTTCTGCTAAAATTTGTCCTTTTTTAATGGATTTACCCCGTGGAACCCGGGGTTTTTGGTGCATACAAGTATTTTTGTTAGAGCGACGGTGGTTAACTAAAGGAATACTTATAGTCTTCCCACTACTTGATAAAAGTATCTTATGACTATCAGTAGAAATGATCTTTCCCTCGCGTTCGGCTATAATGGAAACCCTCGAATCTAGAGCTGTTTGGCGTTCCAATCCAGTTCCAACAATGCATTTCTCGGACCGAGAAAGCGGAACTGCTTGGCGCTGCATATTAGAACTCATTAAAGCCCGATTCGCATCATTGTGCTCAATAAAAGGAATGAGAGAACCCCCAATAGAAAAATATTGGAAAGGAAAAATACTTCTAACATGAATCTGTTCCCATGCAATAGTCAAGAATTCTTGACGGTATCTAGCCGGAACAACCTGTTCTTCCTGAATACCTTGATTCAAGGACAAAGAATTTCCTGCTGCTATCATATAATATTCATCTCTATTTGGTGATAGATAAACCACCTGTCTCTCTTTTTTTTCTTTTGCTTTCTCAGCAGATATTTCATAAAACGGACTCTCTATGGATCCCCACAAGTGATCAATTCTCGCATGAATTGTTAAGGATCCAGTAAGTCCAACATTGATTCCTTCAGACGTGTCAATTGGACAAATACGCCCATAGTGACTCGGATGAATATCTCGGCTCCGAAAACTTGCGGTTCTCCCCGTCAACCCTCCAGGACCTAAACAACTCACTTTTCGCCCATGAACAGTTTGTGTCAATGGATTCGTTTGATCAAAAACTTGAGATAACGGGTATGTGCCAAAAAAGGTCTCATAAGTAGTTATTAATAAAATTGAAGTTGAAGTTGGAGTTACCAAAGTTTGGGGAGTCGGTTTCGATTGACGTATGAATACTCTACGAATAGTTTTTTGAACTGCATGTTGTAAACGACCAAGAGCCAATCCGAATTGATCTTGTAACAGATCCGCAACCGAACGAATACGTTTATTTTTCAAGTGATTCATATCGTCATCGTCAAGTATACCCGTTCCAAATTTCATTCCAATCAAATGATCCGTAGCGGCCAATACATCTCGTGGTAACAAGAATGTATTGTTCTGAGGAATATCAAGATTAAGTCTCCGATTCATATTTCGTCGACCAATCCTTCCTAATTCACATTTTTGTTGAAAAAATTTCTTTTGTAATTCCTCGCATAAGGACTCCGAAAATACCAGGTCCCCACCTACACAAGCAAATTGTTGATAAAACTCCAAAATAGCTTTTTCTTTTGACTCAATCCTCTTCTTCTCTTTAGCATTCGGGAAAGACAAGAAAATTTCAGGGTAGGAAACATTATCCAGAATTTCTCTTAGATTCGAACCCATAGCTGATGATAGAACTAGAATAGATATCTTTTGTTTTCTACTCACGCGAGCCCATATCCTTTCTTTTTTATCAATTGCTAATTCCGATCTCCCCCCCCAATCTGATATTATAGTGCCAGTGTAGATAGAAATTCCCTTATGATCTAATTCCGAGCGGTAGTAAATACCAGGACTTAGCAATATTTGATTGATCACAATTCGGTATATTCCATTTATAATAAAGGTTCCTAAGGAATTCATTATAGGAATGTTTCCGATAGAAATGGTTTGCTTTTGCACATCGAAACCAAAAATTAATCTCGCAGATACATATAATTCGGAAGAATAGGTGAGTGATTCATACACAGCATCTCTTTCTTTTATCGAGGGTTCTAGCAGTTGATATCCTTTCGCAAATAATTGAAATGCAATTTCGTGATCTGGATCTTTAATTGTTGGAAACTTGTCAAGTTCTTCTGCCAAGGCTTGATTAATGAACCTACAAAATCCCTCGAATTGGATCTGACTAAATCCGGGTATTGTGGACATTCCCTCGTTTCCATTCCGGAGCATCTTAATCTTAAGTTTCCTGTTTATCAAAGAAAAATTCCATTATCAGCTCACTCTTCATCAATCCCTATGGATCGATCTAGCAATCATGGAATCTATATTCTGTTTACTGAATCACATGAAATTCTAGGGAACTCCACATACGTATTTCATATATGTATTTCATACATATGAATAGAGACCATTTGGACGAAAGTTCGAGTTTGCCAGGGGTACAAATGAAATGAAAATGAATTGATAAAACATTCCTACAAAAAAAATTCTGCCACTTATACTTTATGTTATGATATTCTAATCAGATTGGATGGCAAAGATTTCTCATTTTATCTCCTTTCTATGAATGTAATAAAGCCGTAATATAATATACTAGAAAGTTTGACTTTACTTCGATTTAGAATAGCGTGCTTACTTTAATTTCTCAAAATAATTTGAGGGTTCTTTTTTATTTCGGATCGGAGTAGTATAATTGCTAGAAAATTCAGTATTTCATTGTGGAATTCTAAAATAAAGTAAGTCCCTTTTTTAAGTACATGCCAATCTAGTTATCCACCTCTCCCCATATCCATGCTTTTCTTTTATCGTAATTTCACTTGGGTACGCCAAGATAGTCAGGTTATACTCTATATCAGAGCAAATTTCCTTTTTTTATTCAAGATATTTAATTTAATACTTTGAAAAATTAAAGCATGATTCCCCATAGAGATATGTACATAAAGGGGATCTTTGGATAATAATGCTGTTCGGACCTAAAGTTTACCTATACACGGATTAAGCATAAAGCCATAATATTTTATTATGCCATTGAAGGGGGGGGAGATAATACCGATTTAAGAGTAGTTCACTACTGCAATAAAAAAAAGAGAATTCTAGTTAACGGTTCCAATTTATTCTGAATTTTGCAGCCTGTGAATAGAAATCCACTTTTTCTTCTTTTTCATCTCAATAGAAAGAAATGGGAAGTTTTATTGTGTTAACAATGTATGTTTTAAGATAGAATCTATCGAGGAGAATAATAGAAACTGGATCAAAAAAAGCAGGAATAGATTTTTTGAAAAAGATTGGAAAAAAGTAAGTAGAATTATATTCAAAATAAAAGGGGCTTTTCGTAAGAAAACGTGGATGAATACTTGCTGTTTTCTAGATTTTTGATCGGATTTTTTGGCGGCATGGCCAAGCGGTAAGGCAGGGGACTGCAAATCCTTTATCCCCAGTTCAAATCTGGGTGCCGCCTGATCAATAAAATACTTAGGTTTTTTTTATAGTGCTGATCGAATTCGATAAATTTTTACTTCGCATAAGTTCGGGCAAGAGAGTAACTGGGCCTGCCGATACTGGGTTTAGAGAAACCATACCATAGTTCTATCCTCAAACTAGGGTTAGGGTTTGTTTTGACGGTAGTGGCCAAAATGGTTATCAATAGGGGTGAGGTAGTGTTTCCTTATTCTTTTATTATATGAATTTGAATTGGTTCTTAATTGAGATTCGATTTGATAATTTTAAAATACGAGGATAAGATGTCAGAAATCTTGGTATCCAAAGAAAGGTCCCTAAGGGGCATTCTTTTTTTTTTTCAATCTAAGATTCAAGAAGGGACTCCACGAAAGAATATCAAGACTTACTAATTATTATACATTTTTTTATCGTACATCTTATGTTACCTACATACACTAAAGTAAGGACTACTTAATTCTAACGAGAATCAGATTAAATAGGTCGATCAAAAATCAATTTAGGAGTTGTATTATGGATAAAATCTCTTCATTCTTTCATAGAATGATACAAAGCAAGGCTGCAGGGTTTAGGTCAAAAATAAACATTAGGTAAGGTAGGTATCCAATAAATATTTATCTATCGATAATTTTATGGTATATTCGGGCGTCCTTTGCTTAAAAAAAAAAAAAAGAGTAACAAAAGGAATAAAAAATCTTCCTATTCCCGCTTCTTCTATTCAGGACATCATTCCCGTACTCTTTCTTTTTTAAGGAAAAAAGGGCTATAGTATCTCGTATTTTTAATGCTCTCTAATTCTACCAGAATTCCTATAAGAATTTGTTAGGAGTAAATTCCTTGAACTGATTGATCCATGGCCTTAGGGCGGAATCCCTTTTTGACTCTGTACCCTTGATTCCACTATGATTATTGATCAATAGTAGAATAATCCCTTCATAGAAATAGGAGACATAATTTAGATGGATATAGTAAGTCTCGCTTGGGCTGCTTTAATGGTAGTCTTTACATTTTCTCTTTCACTAGTAGTATGGGGAAGGAGTGGACTCTAGGGATACTACTAATTGATTAAGTAATCAAATTGTTGTATCAATTCTTTTCTTTAATGGATCATTTTGCATTAATCATTTTGTCAAACGTTATTCTTTAATCTTTTTCTTTAGTTTTGTTTCACTCCTGTAAGAAACTCTTGTATTGTAAGTTGTAATGTAAGAAAGAGCCATTATACCAATTCAGAATTTCTACTAGAAATGACGAATGGTTAAAAAAAGTTCTATACATAAGAAAATTAGACTTTCTTCCACGGAACTATTCACGGCATATCACACATTTTCCATTTCCTTTTACTTTTTACTATAGTCTATTCTTCATATTATTTTTCTTTCCTTCCATGGATTCTTTGGTCAAGAATTGTCTTAGATTTTTTTATTTTGACCTGATTGAAATTAAGTGGATGCAATGAAAAAAGAAATTGAATTAGACTACTTAACTATTTCAATCTACTAATCTATTCTATGTAGATTCAAAGATAATATAATAGAAAGAATCTAAAGTGTCGTAGAAAAAACTATATGTAGTTCTTTCTACCACACTTTAAGATTCCAACCAGATCCTTTCATTTAAGACTTGGATTTTTTTTATTTAATCCCTTTTTAATTTCTTCAATGATTAATTGGAATTCCAATTAATTATTTTGGCTGACTGTTTTTACATAAATAATAAGTAAAAAAGAAGTAGGAACTAGAATGAACAGTGCAGTAGCAATAAATGCGAGAATATTGACTTCCATAACCTCTTTATTTTTTATTTTCACAATAACTCGGGATGTAATCCCATGGAGAGGAAAAAGGGGTATCTTGTAAATTCAAGGGTAGGGCTTGCATTCTGATAATACTGAATCAATTCAATATTATGAATATCGGATCTATCAAATCAATTCATGGATGAGAGTTATATTTCACGGATGAGAGTTATATAGTATAACATAGGAAGATCCTCTATCCACACTAAGACCAAAATGGGTTTTTTGATTGGATTAGGAATTCCCTCTTTTTTAATCCTTTTCTACTTTTTCTTTTCTATATCTCTAACCCACGAGCTTTCTTAATCTTATACTTTCTTAATCTTATACAATTTCCCTTCCTTTTTCTTATAGTTATACATACAATTATGTATGTATTATATGACCAACTTTCACTTTCTATGGGTCACATAGACATCCAAATAAGCAGTAGAAGTGAGATGGGGAAAAGAGGTCTGAAATAAAAAGGGAATACGATTTATGTATGGATTCCGGTAAAATACCGGTACTCTATTCCATAAGAGTGGAATAGGAAATTAAGATGAGGATGGTATCATCATAAAGAAAGATAGAGTAATATAATATCCTAAATTCTACTAATCCACATATCGTATGTGTGTCTTTCTTTATCGATTGGGAGTAGTGAAAAAAAAATTCCTATATGCCCTCCCTCCCTCTTTAATGAGAGATGCAAAATAAAAAAGTGAAGTAAGGGTGCCCTGTGGGTATTTGATCTTGCTCCCTGCCCCTTTTTTTCATGGAAAAAGGAAATATCAATTTCTCCATTCATTGAACCCTAGTTCGGGACTGACGGGGCTCGAACCCGCAGCTTCCGCCTTGACAGGGCGGTGCTCTGACCAATTGAACTACAATCCCCGCGGGGTGTATGGCATACCCATTCTTAAATAGAACCATAAGAAGATTCGATTCGTCTTTCGTACTCTAAGAAATAGACGAATCATATACTACATACCCACATATTATATTATACGTGGGTATAGTGAGAGTGACATAACTAGTATGTCGTGATTTTTTATCACTAAAAATGGATAATAATCCAGCCTTCAATAAGAAAAACTCTTTTGTTTGTAAGAAAGGAATGAGAGAGATATGGATTAGAAAAAAAAATTTCCCTTTTTTCTTTATCTTTTATTTCTATAGATCAGACATTTTATTTTATGGAAGAAAAACAAAAGGATTTAGTTCATACTCACGAAGCCCTAGATTTTTGGTTTGGGCCGAGCTGGATTTGAACCAGCGTAGACATTGTCAACGAATTTACAGTCCGTCCCCATTAACCACTCGGGCATCGACCCAGGAAGAATTTATTCTAGGGTTTTTGCTAATCTATGATTAACCTCCTTTCATAATACTCCCTACCCCCAGGGGAAGTCGAATCCCCGCTGCCTCCTTGAAAGAGAGATGTCCTGAACCACTAGACGATAGGGGCATCACTAGACGATAGGGCCATATACAACCGCTCGTGATTATACTATAATCATAGTATGAGCAGTTTTTTGGAATTGTCAATATACTCGAAAAGTATAAATAGATCCAAAGCAAAGAGTTTTTCCAACTTTTCTGTTATGTTTTCATCTAGGATTTTTTTTAGTTGATCGTTATAGATTAATTCTCCGTGCTTCATTTAGTGTTCATACCAAAAATGCATCCATCCCGCACTAAGTCATAAAATTCTCTAAAAATATAGAGAAAGTTTCAAAAACAAAGAAAAAAAGTGAATCAATTTAGTAGAAAAGTACTCTATCAGATTCGAACCAACGACTTACGTCTTAGCACGAGATTACTCTACCACTAATTTAAAAAGCCCTTTATCGGATTTGAACCGATGACTTATGCCTTACCATGGCATTACTCTACCACTGAGTTAAAAGGGCTTTTTATTTAATTCAAAAATTAGCCACTTGGATTTCCCATTATGGGTCTACTGCATAATGTACATATTATATATATAATATATAGAGATAGAGAGAGAGACATTATGTAGAGATTGTATATGTATATATCGATATCTTGAGAGCTCAAAATAAAATTAATAAAAAAAAACATACCCTACATAACATATCCAACTCTTCTTGGTTCAGGGTTTTCCGTTTCCGAAGACTAGTAAAATAGGCGGATTCTGGAACCCCAAGGATTCAACGGTATATGGATATGGAAAATATAAGATTTCCGATCCTAGCGGGAAAAGGCGGGGAACAGATACCCAATAGGATATAGGATCCTTGGGAGGAACTTTTGGTAATGGCCTTGATCCTCTATGCTATTTTTTATGTGTTCTTAGTTCTATTGAACTTTTTGCATTCTTTTAAACAAGAATCTAATAAACTAGAATTGAGTCAGTGGAAAAAAGGAGAGAGAGGAAAGTGTTAAATGGAGAGAGTCGACTAATCAGAGACTTTTAGGATCTTCTTTACATCAGGTAAATCTGTCGGCCCTGTCCGTTTTTTTCTTTAAGTTACGACTCTTTGCTGCTTACTTCTATCAAGCCATAGGGAAAGTCTATGATGAATTTGGAAAACTCATCTCACTCTTACTCTATGGCTCGGACTTAATGGGGGAAGAAAACATCTTCCATAATTTCTTTTTTGTTCAATTCTGGACAAAAAAGAAAAGGAAAAAAGGAATTTATAGGGACAGTGTTACCCCCTATATCCCCTAGTTTATATTGTAGGAATAATAAAACAATTTAGCAGTCTGACACACTTACGTCCTTGCAAAGTAAATAATTATTATTGTAGTCGTAACCGTAGAATAGGATCCTAATCAAAATAAATACATTTGGTTCAGGCGCTATTAGCATGGTAAGAAAAGATTTTTTTTACAGACCAGAGGGGCTATCTAAATCCTAAAGTAAAGGCGAGCGATCGAAGTAGAAGTACCAACGGCTCAGTGTCATGAACCTTCTCCATCTGATTCAATAAGGGGGAATTAGCCTTCTTGTCAAATGGCTATCCTTGACAAAGGGTACCATTTATACCATAATCTACAATGTAGCGGGTATAGTTTAGTGGTAAAAGTGTGATTCGTTCTATTAATAACTGAATTTGAAATGATATACTTAAGGCATCCTTAAGTTTTTTATTTTTATATTCCGATGAAAACTTTAGTTCTTATAAAGGATTAAATCCTTTTCCTCTCAATAGCATATTGAGGAAGAATATACATTCTGGCGATTTGTATCCAAAGACTAATTTAAATTGCATCCAAAATAAAAATAGGATTATGAGTACAGAGTCGCGAAGCATAATTTTGCATTGGATTAAGTATTCCAATTTTGAAAATATGAGTAAAGGATCTATGGATGAAGATACAAAAAAGTTGATTTCCAATCGTAACTAAATCTTCTTAAAATAAGGAATAAGGAAGCCAAATAGCTAAAAAACGATAGTTTTGGTTTACTAGAACCATCCGCATATTGTTTCAGCTCGGTGGAAACCCAATTCTTTTCCTCAGGATCTCTTGAATGAAATTAGGGAACGAAGTAAGTAGATTAGATGAATTTAGATAGAATTTCTATCTCCTACTCTATAAGGATCATCTAGAAAGCGGAGAGCTTTGGTTCCATTCAAATAGAAAAGCTGACATAGATGTTAAGTGGTGAGAATATCCATAAAGGAGCCGAATGAAATCAAAATTTCATGTTCGGTTTTGAATTAGAGACGTTAAAAATAATCAACCAACGTCGACTATAACCCCTAGCCTTCCAAGCTAACGATGCGGGTTCGATTCCCGCTACCCGCTCCATTCTGTATAAAAGGAGTATTCTATTTGTCTAGACATGTTAGAGGCTTGTATTCAAGCCTTTTTTGTCCACCAGTTTCTGGTACTCCAGAGCGGAGTAGAGCAGTTTGGTAGCTCACGAGGCTCATAACCTTGAGGTCACGGGTTCGATTCCCGTCTCCGCACTTAGCAGTCTGTATAAAAGGACTATTCTATTTCTCTAGATATGTATGGTAGAGGGGCGTATCCAACCCTTTTTTATTCATTAGTTCCCGGCCCTAGAGGGCAAAATTGAGCAGTTTGCGAAGTCACTTGCCTTCAAAAAAAGAAGGCGCAAGGCCTCTCCCTACCCTGCAGAAAATAAAAATGAAACGAAAGGGACAGTCTACCTCTCCCTTCCCTTTAAAAAAAGTTTGCCCGTTGTTTGTCTCAGTTAATACCCAATTTTTGGAGCTCTGTTGGCGAGTTCTATTTCTGCCTCTGGAGCGCCCTCTTTTTTTGAGTGGGATGCAAAGGAAGGGTAAGATAGTAAGGGATACGGCACTAGACTAACACCTAATTAATACTTAATTTAATATAAGTAGTTAAACAGTTAACTAGACTAAACTTTTTATCATAGTACTTTGATAAATTAAGCGGGCGAGCGGCGGGAATCGAACCCGTATCTTCTCCTTGGCAAGGAGATATTTTACCATTGAACTACGCTCGCTACGGTATATATTTTATAGCGTATATCCGCCTGGGTCGACCTTCTATGTCTGGGTCGACCGTTTCATTTCATTTTCTATTATATTAGAGTTTTCCTTTTTTTATTATCTGTCAATGAATATTCTAATGGGAATGGAATTTCATAATACTGAAAGAGAAGAGCTAGCAATTCGGAACGCAAATTGCGTTTTAATACGTCTCACTATTCTAATTTTTTAGAAGAAATGGCCTTTATTATTTCTTTTTTATGGGGTTAATAAATATTAACCAAATTTCATTTAAGAAATGAGAGAATTCAGAATAGCTACGAGAAAGACTAGTCCAATCCATAATGATGTACCGGAAAATACAACATTTTTATTATTTGACCAACCATCAGGAGAAGCAAATACAAGGGGTACACTAATTACTAAGACTGAGGAAGTCGCAATTAATGCAAAAACAGCTAATTGGAAAGCAATAGTCATATTTCTAATCCTCCAAGCTACCATCAAATAAAGTTGACTACATATTTGATCCCTCACTTAAACCAAAATTGTAAAAAAATACAAGAAGTAGGAGGGGTTTAATCATGAATCCATTGATTCTTCTCTTTAATTCAAATTTATTACTTAAACCGCTTTTTTATTTGGATATGGGGGTGAGAAGAGATTATTTACTCTTTATTTCACAAGCGGGTATAGCGGATCCTGTATCCGTGTATACAGTATACAGAGATATATCGAAAAGGAACTTGTATCTGATATCTTTCTAGAGGCTAATAAATCTTTTTATTTTTTATATGGCTATGTTCTATTTGTAGGAGTAAAATAAGGATTAGGCTGTGGAGAGATGGCTGAGTGGTTGATAGCTCCGGTCTTGAAAACCGGTATAGTTCTAGGAACTATCGAGGGTTCGAATCCCTCTCTCTCCTTTTGCTTATTGAATACGTTTGTTTCTTTCATTTTTATTTATTTTTTTTTTCTGTCCCTTATCTTTCTTTCATAAAAAGGAATGAATGGCTCGGCTAGATGGAATAACCGAGCCAGAACAGAAAAAAAGTAGAACAGGGTATAAATAAGAAAATCTTAGTTAAGAGGGTTCATGTAAAGAACAGGTTCCAAATCACGATCGATTCCCTTTTCAAAACCTGCTGCAGCAGCTCGGGCTCTTCCTGCATGCCATAAATGGCCCACAAAAAAGAAGAATCCTAGAACAAAATGAGAAGTTGATAACCAACTTCTAGGAGAGACATAATTAACTGCATTGATCTCGGGTAGCTACGCCACCCACGGAATTTAAAGAGCCTAAAGGAGCGTGGGTCATATATTCTGCTGAGCGTCGTTCTTGCCAAGGTTGTATGTCTTTTTTCAACCTACTCAAGTCCAAACCGTTGGGGGCCCCTTAGAGGTTCTAACCATGGAGCACGAAGGTCCCAAAAACGCATAGTTTCCCTCCCAAAGATAACCTCCCCAGTTGGGGAACGCATTAGATATTTACCTAAACCTGTGGGTCCTTGAGCGGATCCCACATTAGCTCCAAGACGCTGGTCTCTAACTAGAAAAGTAAATGCTTGAGCTTGAGAAGCTTCTGGCCCGGTGGGTCCATAAAACTCACTCGGATAAGCTGTATTATTGAACCATACAAAACAACAAGCGATAAAACCAAAGACAGATAAGCAGCTAAACTATAAGACAAGTAAGCTTCTCCAGACCATACAAATGCACGGCGAGCCCATGCGAAGGGTTTGGTTAAAATATGCCAAATTCCGCCAAATACACAAATAAAAACCCAACCATACATGCCCACCAATTATATCTTCTAAATCATCTACACTAACAATCCACCCTTCTCCACCAAAAGGAGATTTTAGTAAATAACCAAATATAACACTGGGACTAAGGGTCAAATTGGTAATTTTTCTTACATCTCCCCCCCCAGGGGCCCAGGTATCATATACACCGCCAAAATAAAGAGCCTTGAGTACTAGAAGAAAAGCACCTAGACCTAACAAAATTAAGTGAATACCCAAAATTGTAGTCATTTTATTTCTATCTTTCCAGACATAACCAAAGAATGGAAAAGATTCCTCAAGAGTCTCGGGTCCCAGAAGCGCGTGATAAATGCCACCGAAGCCTAAGACTGCGGAGGAAATTAGGTGAAGTACGCCAGATACAAAGTACGGAAAAGTATCTAGAACTTCCCCCCCTGGCCCTACTCCCCAACCTAGAGTAGCTAAGTGTGGAAGTAAAATCAACCCTTGTTCATACATGGGCTTTTCTGGTACGAAATGGGCCACTTCAAATAGGTTCATTGCTCCGGCCCAGAATACGATTAATCCGGCATGAGCTACATGAGCTCCAAGCAGTTTACCGGACAAATTGATAAGTCTGGCATTCCCAGCCCACCAAGCAAAGCCGGTGGTTTCTTGGTCACGACCAGCTAAAACGAAAGTTCCATTAAAGAGCGTTTCCACGTGGTAGAACCTCCTCAGGGAATATAAGATTTTCATGAGGCTGATCCTGAGCTGCCATCCACGCACGAATACCCTCGTTTAAAAGAATATTTTTGGTGTAGAAAGTCTCAAATTCAGGATCTTCCGCTGCACGGATTTCCTGGGAAACAAAGTCATAGGCACGTAAGTTCAGAGCCAAGCCAACTACGCCAATAGCACTCATCCATAAACCGTGACGGGTACAAATAGCATAAAGAAATGTAACCAACGTTTATTGGAAAAAGCAACACCAAAGATTTGGGACCAAAAGCGGTTAGCAGTGACCATTGAATAAGTTTCTTCAGCTTGAGTTGGGTTAAAAGCACGGAAGGTATTTGCACCATCACCGTCCTCAAATAGAGTGTTTTCTACGGTCGCTCCATGAATAGCGCATAGCAGAGCCGCACCTAATACTCCGGCAACTCCCATCATATGAAAATGGGTTCAACGTCCAATTATGAAAATCCTTGGAAGAAAAGGATGAATCGAAATATCGCTGCTACGCCAAAACTCGGCGCAAAGAACCAACCAGATTGCCCCAGTGGATAAATAAGGAATACAGAAACAAAAACAGCAATTGGACCAGAGAATGAGATTGCATTATAAGGCCGCAATTGAACAGACCGAGCAAGTTCAAATTGGCGTAACATGAAACCTATTAGTGCAAAAGCCCCGTGGAGAGCTACAAAAGTCCATAGACCGCCTAATTGACACCAACGAGTAAAATCTCCTTGTGCTTCGGGCCCCCATAGTAGCAACAAAGAGTGTGCTAAACTATTGGCAGGGTAGAAACTGCTGCGGTTAAGAAATTACAACCTTCCAAATAGGAACTAGCCAATCCATGGGTATACCAAGAAGTTACAAAAGTTGTCCCTGTAAACCAACCCCCTAAAGCGAAATAAGCACAAGGAAAGAGCAATAGGCCAGACCATCCTACAAAAACGAAACGGTCCCTTCGTAACCAGTCATCCATAGTATCAAATAGATCATTTTCTTCTTTAGGAATTCTACCAAGGGCTATAGTCATAGTGATCCTCCTATTCAATTACTTCAACCATTTCCGAGCACCTCATATCACTTTCCAAGGCATATGATAGTTTTATTATCTGTGGACGATTTCTTTCTCGTTCAATGCCCTTTTTCAATGGTCTCGAAGAGAGAAATTTCCCATTTTTATCTATGGAGTCACAGTCACAACCGAGGTCGTGGTAAATCCATGAATTTGATTCGATTTGTTTTTCTTATACTATTTATTTGTTTTTCTTATACTATAGAAATAGAAATAAATTGTTTTTCTTATACTATAGAAAGAAATAAACCTTTGAATTCAGCATTATTCCAAGACTCCTATTTCAAAGTCTATCTTTTAAGGGAAAAATGCAAATAAAAGTAACCCTTCTTTTCCCATTCCCTCTCTATTGCATGGGTGGAAGAACTAAAATAATAGAGGATTCTGAAAAAAAAAAATGGACCTT